>NW_028122121.1:0-54000 GCF_965194805.1 Balaenoptera borealis | reverse complement strand
CCCTGAAATCAATGAAATGAGGCCAGTTGCAGCGACTCCGGGGGACTTATGTATGGTCATTGAGAGTGAAATCAGTTAGACAGCAAGAGAAACTTATCATAAGATATCACTTATAAAGGGAATCTAAAAATCGCCAACCGTGAACTGAATTACAAACAGAACACCATCACACATTTACAAAACACACTTATGGCTGCTTAAGGGGAAAAGTGTGGTGCGTTGATGCATAAACCAGGAGGTTGAAATTGGCACAGATACCGTTCCATACGCCAATAATGTAATCGCCAAGACATACTCATTGTTCAAGGAACTGGACTCAGCACACTCTATTCACAGAAAAAACATATATCTGACTACTAGAAACTAGAAAAGAATTTATTGATGTCTCTCTGTAAGTGACTCAGGTGGATGTACAGCACCAAGAAACACAACATTGCAAATCAGCTACACCCCATTATAAAAATTAATTATAAAAAAAGAAAGACAGTGAGAGAGAGAGGAATTCTCACAAAATTCAATCAGGGGCTGTGAGGCAACTGGACTGACCACATCTACACTCACAGATGAATGGGACGTAAGGCTGGACACCCTAACCCTAAACCCTAACCCTACCTTAACCCTAACCCTAACCCTAACCCTAAACCTAAACCCTAACCCTAACCCCTAACCCTAACCCAACCCTAAGCCTAACCCTAACCCCTAGCCCTAGCCCTAACCCTGACCCTAACCCCTAACCCTTAACCCCTAACCCCTAACCCTAACCAAGTTCACAAGTAAACTTCTCGCCCACCTGGAGAGAGCGATTTAATTTGAAAGAGTAAAGACACAATCAGCTCAGTAATTGGCCACGGGGGCTGGAGGGGCCAAGGCTAACCTGAGCTGGAGGAACGTGGGTGCCTGCCTGGATGCTCAGAGGCCAAGGGCTGTCCTGAGACCTGCTTGGACACCCGTGCAGATGGAACAAAGGATCCGTCCAGTCCCAAGAGGGCCCCACCAGCCCTCACGAACGCAACACCAGACTTCCCTGGTGGCGCAGTGGTCAAGAATTCACCTGCCAATGCAGGGGACACGGGTTTGAGCCCTGGTCAGGGAAGATCCCACATGCTGTGGAGCAACTAAGCCCGTGCACCACAACTACTGAGCCTGCGCTCTAGAACCCGCGAGCCCCAACTGCTGAAGCCCACGCGCTTAGAGCCTGTGCTCTGCAACAAGAGAAGCCACCGCAATGAGAAGCCCCCACTCGCCGCAACTAGAGAAAGCCTCCGGACAGCAATGCAGACCCAACACAGCCCAAAATTAATTAATTAATTAATTAAGAAAAAAAAAAAAAGGCAGCACCTGGGGGCTGGCAGACTGATGCACCAAGTCTTACATCACGTCTAGTTAGTATCCTGCATGTCAGGGCCATGCTGGACCTGGGGCTGCCCAGACAGAGTGGGGCCTGCATCACCCTTCCCAGGAGGGAGGGTGGAGGGAAACCCTGCATGACCTCTGAGGCCCTAAGAACCCTTGACTAAGGCTGAGCTCAATTTGAAACAGTGGGTGAGCAGAGCAGACATTTCATTCATCTATCAATGAGAATCCAGCACTGGAGGAGCAGAAAACAATGGCCTCGCTCAACCTTGACGCTAATCCTGACACGGACCCTAACCCTAAACTCTGATCCTGACACTAAGCCCTGACCTAACCTTAGCCTAACCCGTACCCTAAACCTGTACCTTACCCTAACCCATGCTCTACCCGTATCCTACCTGTACCCCAATTCTAACCCATACACTAACACCCACTCTAACACAGAACCCTAACACCCTGAGACCAAAACCATAAACCTTAAAACCAATAAGCAAAACCATAACCATAACCAAACCATAAAATATATTCATTAACCATACCCATAAATAACTCATTAACCATAAAACTTAAACCATAACAGCAACCATAAACCATACACAGCCCCAACCCTCACACCAGCCCCAGCCCTAATGCTAACCCTCCAAACCACTTACACCAAGCCAAGTCTAATCAGATTATACAAATACATCTTGAAAAAGAAAACCGGGGAATACTCTGGTGGCCCAGTGGTTAGGACTCTGTGCTTTCACTGCCAAGGGCTCGGGTTCGATCCCTGACTGGGGAACTAAGATCCCACAAGCCATGGGATGTGGCCAAAGTAAATAAATAATTAAAATGAAAGAAAACCACTATTTTAAAAAAGATTTTAAAAATAAAGGAAAAAAACAAGAAAACTACCCCAGTACAACTTATAAATAGGAATGTAAAAATCTATCACACAATAATAGCAACATGAAACCAACAGAACTTTAAATGGATAATGCCATAAGCAAGTATCTCTACACCAGGAATTTCAGGTTGCTCAACATATGAAAAGTAAGCAATGTATTCAACCACAATAATGGTGTGAAGTAAAAACACATAATCATATCAATTAATGCAAAAAATCTACAATGAAAATCCAGTGTTATTTCATGAAAAACACTCAAGAAAGCAGGAATAAAAGGAAATGTGTTCAATATGGAAAAGAGTAGTACAAAAAGCCACAGCAAACATCATGCTCAACGTTTCAAGACTGAAAGATTTACTCCTGAAATCAGGAACAGGGCCAGGAAGCTGGCCTTCATCACCGTTACTCAATAGTGTACTGGAAGTTCTACCCAGAATCTTGAGGAAAGAAATAAAAGGCATCCATGGGTGAATGGAAAAATTAAAACCGTGTCTCTTCACAGAACATAGGTCACATCATCTTATATATAAAACTACCTATAATCAGCAAAGAAATTATTTGAGCTAATCAACTAATTAATAAGCAAAGTTACAGAACAAAATATCAATTCATGAAAATCTATCTTATATGCATACGCTGGCAAAAAATAATCTGAAAAAGAATTTATGAGAACAATTCCATTTTTAATAATGTCAACATCAATATTTAGGAGTATATTTAATCAAGGTACAAGACTTGTTTTTATGTATGTAAAGTTGTATGTTTGAAATTACTGGAAAGTCAATTACTTTTCAAAACATCATGTATGTCAACAGCATGCCAGAAAAGCAGAGAAAACATCAAACTTCCATATAGAAGCCAAGCCTTACCCAGATCCAGTTCACCCAAAGTCCACATGTCATTTAGAGGCACTGTGGGAAGGTTATATTAGGAGCCGCTGTCCTCCGTGTTGTGGACGACCTGGATATGGTAGAAACAGTGGGATTTTTGAATTCCAATTTTCCACTTCATTCCACAAAAACACTCTTAGAACTAATAAATCAATTCAGTAAAGTTGCAAAATCAATACACAGAAATCAGTTGCCTTTCTAAACACTAATAATGAACCATCAGAAAGAGAAAGAAAGCAACCCTATTTACAACTGCATCAAAAAGAACAAAATACCTGGGAATAAAGTCAACTAAGGAGGTGAAAGACCTGCACACTGAAAACTTGAAGACATTGATGAAGACATTGCAAGACACACCAAGAAATGGAAAGATATCCTGTTCTCATGGAATGGAACAATTAATATTGTTAAAACATCCATGCTACCCAAAGCAGTGGACACAGTGAATGCAATCCCTCCCAAAATTCCATGGTATTTTCCCCCAAAATAGAGCTAATCCTCCTAATATCTGTGGGGAACCACAAAGGACCCCAAATAGCCAAAGAAACCCTGAAAAAAGAGAACGGGCTGGAGGCATCTCCCTCCCTGACGTCACACTCTGCTGAGAAGCTACAGTCACCAAAACAGTGTGGAACTGGCTCAAAACGGGCACAGGGACCAGAGGAACAGGACAGAGAGACCAGAATTCAACCCACATGGACGGGGTCGGTGAATTTATGACACAGGGACCAAGGACACACCAAGGAGCACGACACTCCCCACGATAAATGGTGCTGGGAAAACTGGACGCCCCATAACTCACGCTGGCTACCCTGCACACAAACCTGACCAAACACCCAGCTTTCCACGCCAAGCCCTCCCTCGCTCACACGAAGACGGACCCCCTCAACGGTCAGTCGCCCACAGGAAGCTTCTCCCCACTTTTCCTCACCGTCTCTTCACCTTTTCCTCAGGCATCACCTGGGTCCTCAGGAAACCTAGTTCCCTAGTCAGCGTGGACGCAGCCCCACTTTGTCCTGAAGCCGAAACCCCAGCGAGTCCTAAGGAGACGGAAATCGAGCTCCTCTCAGCAGAGACGCTGAGCCGGGCGTCCTACCCGAAGGCCCCCGCCCCCGCCCCCGCCCCCGCGCCTGAGGCGGCTCAACTCCTCTCAGCTGCCCTCACAATCGAGTTCCATGGAACGAGCATGCGCTGTGGGTCAGAGAGGCGAACTCGGCGCCACCCTGTGGTCAGTGCAGGAAGTGCAGGCCGCGCCTCCCTCACAGGTCACTGGGGGCAGCGTGCCCTACTGACAGGACTGCTGAATCCATTCAACTGGAAATTCAAACGAAAATGGAGTCTCTATCCCAAAAGTTTTCTAAAAGTAGTTAAGGAACAATTAATTGGAAACCATTTGGAATGAAGTGAATGTAGATGCAAACTTTACAACTTATACCAAATTCACTCAAAGTTATTCAGAGGCAAATTTTATTTGAGTTTATAATTTATGTTTGGCTGCGTTGGGTCTTCGTTGCTGCATGTGGGCTTTCTCTAGTTGCGTCGAGCGGGGCTACTCTTCGTTGCGGTGCACGGGCTTCTCATTGCGGGGGCTTCTCTTGTGGGCGAGCACGGGCTCTAGGCGCGCAGGCTTCAGTAGTTGTGCCGTGCAGGCTTGGTTGCTCTGCGGCATGTGGGATCTTCCCGGACCAGGGCTCGAGCCTGTGTCCCCTGCATTGGCAGGCGGACTCTTAACCACTGCGTCACCAGGGAAGTCCCCACAGACAAACTTTAAATACAAAACTATTCAAGGGGCTTCCCTGGTGGCGCAGTGGTTGAGAATCTGCCTGCTAATGCAGGGGACACGGGTTCGAGCCCTGGTCTGGGAAGATCCCACATGCCGTGGAGCAACTAGGCCCGTGAGCCACAACTACTGAGCCTGCGCGTCTGGAGCCTGTGCTCCGCAACAAGAGAGGCCGCGATAGTGAGAGGCCCGCGCACCGCGATGAAGAGTGGCCCCCGCTTGCCACAACTAGAGAAACCCTTCGCACAGAGACGAAGACCCAACACAGCCAAAAATAAATAAATTAATTAATCAATTAAAAAGAAAAGCTGTCTCTCAAACTTAACTTCCAGAATGTATTCAGGAAAAACGCATACGCCCTTTTTGGCCAACCAAAGAAGCAGGCAATGCAAATCAACACTACAAAGAGGTATCACTTCGAATCAGAAAAAAGGACCATCCTCACAAAGGGTAAAAACCAGATATGCAGGACAAGGAGAGGAGAAAAGGGAGCCTCGTTACGCTGAAGGGGGGAATGTAAATTGCCAACGGCCACTCTGGAGAATTTTGCTGTGTTTCCTAAAACATCTAAAAAACAGAGCTACAAAGCATAGGGCGCTTCCACTCATGGGCCTATATGTTGGAAAATCCAAAAATCCACAGGACGCAGGCACCCCGTTTACTGCTGCTATGTTTACAACAGCCTCGACTTGGGTACAACTTCATAGTCCTTGGAAGGAAAAAACGGTGAAAGAAAATTTGATACTTAAGCACAACGGAATATTACTCAGCCCTGAAATCAATGAAATGAGGCCAGTTGCAGCGACTCCGGGGGACTTATGTATGGTCATTGAGAGTGAAATCAGTTAGACAGCAAGAGAAACTTATCATAAGATATCACTTATAAAGGGAATCTAAAAATCGCCAACCGTGAACTGAATTACAAACAGAACACCATCACACATTTACAAAACACACTTATGGCTGCTTAAGGGGAAAAGTGTGGTGCGTTGATGCATAAACCAGGAGGTTGAAATTGGCACAGATACCGTTCCATACGCCAATAATGTAATCGCCAAGACATACTCATTGTTCAAGGAACTGGACTCAGCACACTCTATTCACAGAAAAAACATATATCTGACTACTAGAAACTAGAAAAGAATTTATTGATGTCTCTCTGTAAGTGACTCAGGTGGATGTACAGCACCAAGAAACACAACATTGCAAATCAGCTACACCCCATTATAAAAATTAATTATAAAAAAAGAAAGACAGTGAGAGAGAGAGGAATTCTCACAAAATTCAATCAGGGGCTGTGAGGCAACTGGACTGACCACATCTACACTCACAGATGAATGGGACGTAAGGCTGGACACCCTAACCCTAAACCCTAACCCTACCTTAACCCTAACCCTAACCCTAACCCTAAACCTAAACCCTAACCCTAACCCCTAACCCTAACCCAACCCTAAGCCTAACCCTAACCCCTAGCCCTAGCCCTAACCCTGACCCTAACCCCTAACCCTTAACCCCTAACCCCTAACCCTAACCAAGTTCACAAGTAAACTTCTCGCCCACCTGGAGAGAGCGATTTAATTTGAAAGAGTAAAGACACAATCAGCTCAGTAATTGGCCACGGGGGCTGGAGGGGCCAAGGCTAACCTGAGCTGGAGGAACGTGGGTGCCTGCCTGGATGCTCAGAGGCCAAGGGCTGTCCTGAGACCTGCTTGGACACCCGTGCAGATGGAACAAAGGATCCGTCCAGTCCCAAGAGGGCCCCACCAGCCCTCACGAACGCAACACCAGACTTCCCTGGTGGCGCAGTGGTCAAGAATTCACCTGCCAATGCAGGGGACACGGGTTTGAGCCCTGGTCAGGGAAGATCCCACATGCTGTGGAGCAACTAAGCCCGTGCACCACAACTACTGAGCCTGCGCTCTAGAACCCGCGAGCCCCAACTGCTGAAGCCCACGCGCTTAGAGCCTGTGCTCTGCAACAAGAGAAGCCACCGCAATGAGAAGCCCCCACTCGCCGCAACTAGAGAAAGCCTCCGGACAGCAATGCAGACCCAACACAGCCCAAAATTAATTAATTAATTAATTAAGAAAAAAAAAAAAAGGCAGCACCTGGGGGCTGGCAGACTGATGCACCAAGTCTTACATCACGTCTAGTTAGTATCCTGCATGTCAGGGCCATGCTGGACCTGGGGCTGCCCAGACAGAGTGGGGCCTGCATCACCCTTCCCAGGAGGGAGGGTGGAGGGAAACCCTGCATGACCTCTGAGGCCCTAAGAACCCTTGACTAAGGCTGAGCTCAATTTGAAACAGTGGGTGAGCAGAGCAGACATTTCATTCATCTATCAATGAGAATCCAGCACTGGAGGAGCAGAAAACAATGGCCTCGCTCAACCTTGACGCTAATCCTGACACGGACCCTAACCCTAAACTCTGATCCTGACACTAAGCCCTGACCTAACCTTAGCCTAACCCGTACCCTAAACCTGTACCTTACCCTAACCCATGCTCTACCCGTATCCTACCTGTACCCCAATTCTAACCCATACACTAACACCCACTCTAACACAGAACCCTAACACCCTGAGACCAAAACCATAAACCTTAAAACCAATAAGCAAAACCATAACCATAACCAAACCATAAAATATATTCATTAACCATACCCATAAATAACTCATTAACCATAAAACTTAAACCATAACAGCAACCATAAACCATACACAGCCCCAACCCTCACACCAGCCCCAGCCCTAATGCTAACCCTCCAAACCACTTACACCAAGCCAAGTCTAATCAGATTATACAAATACATCTTGAAAAAGAAAACCGGGGAATACTCTGGTGGCCCAGTGGTTAGGACTCTGTGCTTTCACTGCCAAGGGCTCGGGTTCGATCCCTGACTGGGGAACTAAGATCCCACAAGCCATGGGATGTGGCCAAAGTAAATAAATAATTAAAATGAAAGAAAACCACTATTTTAAAAAAGATTTTAAAAATAAAGGAAAAAAACAAGAAAACTACCCCAGTACAACTTATAAATAGGAATGTAAAAATCTATCACACAATAATAGCAACATGAAACCAACAGAACTTTAAATGGATAATGCCATAAGCAAGTATCTCTACACCAGGAATTTCAGGTTGCTCAACATATGAAAAGTAAGCAATGTATTCAACCACAATAATGGTGTGAAGTAAAAACACATAATCATATCAATTAATGCAAAAAATCTACAATGAAAATCCAGTGTTATTTCATGAAAAACACTCAAGAAAGCAGGAATAAAAGGAAATGTGTTCAATATGGAAAAGAGTAGTACAAAAAGCCACAGCAAACATCATGCTCAACGTTTCAAGACTGAAAGATTTACTCCTGAAATCAGGAACAGGGCCAGGAAGCTGGCCTTCATCACCGTTACTCAATAGTGTACTGGAAGTTCTACCCAGAATCTTGAGGAAAGAAATAAAAGGCATCCATGGGTGAATGGAAAAATTAAAACCGTGTCTCTTCACAGAACATAGGTCACATCATCTTATATATAAAACTACCTATAATCAGCAAAGAAATTATTTGAGCTAATCAACTAATTAATAAGCAAAGTTACAGAACAAAATATCAATTCATGAAAATCTATCTTATATGCATACGCTGGCAAAAAATAATCTGAAAAAGAATTTATGAGAACAATTCCATTTTTAATAATGTCAACATCAATATTTAGGAGTATATTTAATCAAGGTACAAGACTTGTTTTTATGTATGTAAAGTTGTATGTTTGAAATTACTGGAAAGTCAATTACTTTTCAAAACATCATGTATGTCAACAGCATGCCAGAAAAGCAGAGAAAACATCAAACTTCCATATAGAAGCCAAGCCTTACCCAGATCCAGTTCACCCAAAGTCCACATGTCATTTAGAGGCACTGTGGGAAGGTTATATTAGGAGCCGCTGTCCTCCGTGTTGTGGACGACCTGGATATGGTAGAAACAGTGGGATTTTTGAATTCCAATTTTCCACTTCATTCCACAAAAACACTCTTAGAACTAATAAATCAATTCAGTAAAGTTGCAAAATCAATACACAGAAATCAGTTGCCTTTCTAAACACTAATAATGAACCATCAGAAAGAGAAAGAAAGCAACCCTATTTACAACTGCATCAAAAAGAACAAAATACCTGGGAATAAAGTCAACTAAGGAGGTGAAAGACCTGCACACTGAAAACTTGAAGACATTGATGAAGACATTGCAAGACACACCAAGAAATGGAAAGATATCCTGTTCTCATGGAATGGAACAATTAATATTGTTAAAACATCCATGCTACCCAAAGCAGTGGACACAGTGAATGCAATCCCTCCCAAAATTCCATGGTATTTTCCCCCAAAATAGAGCTAATCCTCCTAATATCTGTGGGGAACCACAAAGGACCCCAAATAGCCAAAGAAACCCTGAAAAAAGAGAACGGGCTGGAGGCATCTCCCTCCCTGACGTCACACTCTGCTGAGAAGCTACAGTCACCAAAACAGTGTGGAACTGGCTCAAAACGGGCACAGGGACCAGAGGAACAGGACAGAGAGACCAGAATTCAACCCACACGGACGGGGTCGGTGAATTTATGACACAGGGACCAAGGACACACCAAGGAGCACGACACTCCCCACGATAAATGGTGCTGGGAAAACTGGACGCCCCATAACTCACGCTGGCTACCCTGCACACAAACCTGACCAAACACCCAGCTTTCCACGCCAAGCCCTCCCTCGCTCACACGAAGACGGACCCCCTCAACGGTCAGTCGCCCACAGGAAGCTTCTCCCCACTTTTCCTCACCGTCTCTTCACCTTTTCCTCAGGCATCACCTGGGTCCTCAGGAAACCTAGTTCCCTAGTCAGCGTGGACGCAGCCCCACTTTGTCCTGAAGCCGAAACCCCAGCGAGTCCTAAGGAGACGGAAATCGAGCTCCTCTCAGCAGAGACGCTGAGCCGGGCGTCCTACCCGAAGGCCCCCGCCCCCGCCCCCGCCCCCGCGCCTGAGGCGGCTCAACTCCTCTCAGCTGCCCTCACAATCGAGTTCCATGGAACGAGCATGCGCTGTGGGTCAGAGAGGCGAACTCGGCGCCACCCTGTGGTCAGTGCAGGAAGTGCAGGCCGCGCCTCCCTCACAGGTCACTGGGGGCAGCGTGCCCTACTGACAGGACTGCTGAATCCATTCAACTGGAAATTCAAACGAAAATGGAGTCTCTATCCCAAAAGTTTTCTAAAAGTAGTTAAGGAACAATTAATTGGAAACCATTTGGAATGAAGTGAATGTAGATGCAAACTTTACAACTTATACCAAATTCACTCAAAGTTATTCAGAGGCAAATTTTATTTGAGTTTATAATTTATGTTTGGCTGCGTTGGGTCTTCGTTGCTGCATGTGGGCTTTCTCTAGTTGCGTCGAGCGGGGCTACTCTTCGTTGCGGTGCACGGGCTTCTCATTGCGGGGGCTTCTCTTGTGGGCGAGCACGGGCTCTAGGCGCGCAGGCTTCAGTAGTTGTGCCGTGCAGGCTTGGTTGCTCTGCGGCATGTGGGATCTTCCCGGACCAGGGCTCGAGCCTGTGTCCCCTGCATTGGCAGGCGGACTCTTAACCACTGCGTCACCAGGGAAGTCCCCACAGACAAACTTTAAATACAAAACTATTCAAGGGGCTTCCCTGGTGGCGCAGTGGTTGAGAATCTGCCTGCTAATGCAGGGGACACGGGTTCGAGCCCTGGTCTGGGAAGATCCCACATGCCGTGGAGCAACTAGGCCCGTGAGCCACAACTACTGAGCCTGCGCGTCTGGAGCCTGTGCTCCGCAACAAGAGAGGCCGCGATAGTGAGAGGCCCGCGCACCGCGATGAAGAGTGGCCCCCGCTTGCCACAACTAGAGAAACCCTTCGCACAGAGACGAAGACCCAACACAGCCAAAAATAAATAAATTAATTAATCAATTAAAAAGAAAAGCTGTCTCTCAAACTTAACTTCCAGAATGTATTCAGGAAAAACGCATACGCCCTTTTTGGCCAACCAAAGAAGCAGGCAATGCAAATCAACACTACAAAGAGGTATCACTTCGAATCAGAAAAAAGGACCATCCTCACAAAGGGTAAAAACCAGATATGCAGGACAAGGAGAGGAGAAAAGGGAGCCTCGTTACGCTGAAGGGGGGAATGTAAATTGCCAACGGCCACTCTGGAGAATTTTGCTGTGTTTCCTAAAACATCTAAAAAACAGAGCTACAAAGCATAGGGCGCTTCCACTCATGGGCCTATATGTTGGAAAATCCAAAAATCCACAGGACGCAGGCACCCCGTTTACTGCTGCTATGTTTACAACAGCCTCGACTTGGGTACAACTTCATAGTCCTTGGAAGGAAAAAACGGTGAAAGAAAATTTGATACTTAAGCACAACGGAATATTACTCAGCCCTGAAATCAATGAAATGAGGCCAGTTGCAGCGACTCCGGGGGACTTATGTATGGTCATTGAGAGTGAAATCAGTTAGACAGCAAGAGAAACTTATCATAAGATATCACTTATAAAGGGAATCTAAAAATCGCCAACCGTGAACTGAATTACAAACAGAACACCATCACACATTTACAAAACACACTTATGGCTGCTTAAGGGGAAAAGTGTGGTGCGTTGATGCATAAACCAGGAGGTTGAAATTGGCACAGATACCGTTCCATACGCCAATAATGTAATCGCCAAGACATACTCATTGTTCAAGGAACTGGACTCAGCACACTCTATTCACAGAAAAAACATATATCTGACTACTAGAAACTAGAAAAGAATTTATTGATGTCTCTCTGTAAGTGACTCAGGTGGATGTACAGCACCAAGAAACACAACATTGCAAATCAGCTACACCCCATTATAAAAATTAATTATAAAAAAAGAAAGACAGTGAGAGAGAGAGGAATTCTCACAAAATTCAATCAGGGGCTGTGAGGCAACTGGACTGACCACATCTACACTCACAGCTGAATGGGACGTAAGGCTGGACACCCTAACCCTAAACCCTAACCCTACCTTAACCCTAACCCTAACCCTAACCCTAAACCTAAACCCTAACCCTAACCCCTAACCCTAACCCAACCCTAAGCCTAACCCTAACCCCTAGCCCTAGCCCTAACCCTGACCCTAACCCCTAACCCTTAACCCCTAACCCCTAACCCTAACCAAGTTCACAAGTAAACTTCTCGCCCACCTGGAGAGAGCGATTTAATTTGAAAGAGTAAAGACACAATCAGCTCAGTAATTGGCCACGGGGGCTGGAGGGGCCAAGGCTAACCTGAGCTGGAGGAACGTGGGTGCCTGCCTGGATGCTCAGAGGCCAAGGGCTGTCCTGAGACCTGCTTGGACACCCGTGCAGATGGAACAAAGGATCCGTCCAGTCCCAAGAGGGCCCCACCAGCCCTCACGAACGCAACACCAGACTTCCCTGGTGGCGCAGTGGTCAAGAATTCACCTGCCAATGCAGGGGACACGGGTTTGAGCCCTGGTCAGGGAAGATCCCACATGCTGTGGAGCAACTAAGCCCGTGCACCACAACTACTGAGCCTGCGCTCTAGAACCCGCGAGCCCCAACTGCTGAAGCCCACGCGCTTAGAGCCTGTGCTCTGCAACAAGAGAAGCCACCGCAATGAGAAGCCCCCACTCGCCGCAACTAGAGAAAGCCTCCGGACAGCAATGCAGACCCAACACAGCCCAAAATTAATTAATTAATTAATTAAGAAAAAAAAAAAAAGGCAGCACCTGGGGGCTGGCAGACTGATGCACCAAGTCTTACATCACGTCTAGTTAGTATCCTGCATGTCAGGGCCATGCTGGACCTGGGGCTGCCCAGACAGAGTGGGGCCTGCATCACCCTTCCCAGGAGGGAGGGTGGAGGGAAACCCTGCATGACCTCTGAGGCCCTAAGAACCCTTGACTAAGGCTGAGCTCAATTTGAAACAGTGGGTGAGCAGAGCAGACATTTCATTCATCTATCAATGAGAATCCAGCACTGGAGGAGCAGAAAACAATGGCCTCGCTCAACCTTGACGCTAATCCTGACACGGACCCTAACCCTAAACTCTGATCCTGACACTAAGCCCTGACCTAACCTTAGCCTAACCCGTACCCTAAACCTGTACCTTACCCTAACCCATGCTCTACCCGTATCCTACCTGTACCCCAATTCTAACCCATACACTAACACCCACTCTAACACAGAACCCTAACACCCTGAGACCAAAACCATAAACCTTAAAACCAATAAGCAAAACCATAACCATAACCAAACCATAAAATATATTCATTAACCATACCCATAAATAACTCATTAACCATAAAACTTAAACCATAACAGCAACCATAAACCATACACAGCCCCAACCCTCACACCAGCCCCAGCCCTAATGCTAACCCTCCAAACCACTTACACCAAGCCAAGTCTAATCAGATTATACAAATACATCTTGAAAAAGAAAACCGGGGAATACTCTGGTGGCCCAGTGGTTAGGACTCTGTGCTTTCACTGCCAAGGGCTCGGGTTCGATCCCTGACTGGGGAACTAAGATCCCACAAGCCATGGGATGTGGCCAAAGTAAATAAATAATTAAAATGAAAGAAAACCACTATTTTAAAAAAGATTTTAAAAATAAAGGAAAAAAACAAGAAAACTACCCCAGTACAACTTATAAATAGGAATGTAAAAATCTATCACACAATAATAGCAACATGAAACCAACAGAACTTTAAATGGATAATGCCATAAGCAAGTATCTCTACACCAGGAATTTCAGGTTGCTCAACATATGAAAAGTAAGCAATGTATTCAACCACAATAATGGTGTGAAGTAAAAACACATAATCATATCAATTAATGCAAAAAATCTACAATGAAAATCCAGTGTTATTTCATGAAAAACACTCAAGAAAGCAGGAATAAAAGGAAATGTGTTCAATATGGAAAAGAGTAGTACAAAAAGCCACAGCAAACATCATGCTCAACGTTTCAAGACTGAAAGATTTACTCCTGAAATCAGGAACAGGGCCAGGAAGCTGGCCTTCATCACCGTTACTCAATAGTGTACTGGAAGTTCTACCCAGAATCTTGAGGAAAGAAATAAAAGGCATCCATGGGTGAATGGAAAAATTAAAACCGTGTCTCTTCACAGAACATAGGTCACATCATCTTATATATAAAACTACCTATAATCAGCAAAGAAATTATTTGAGCTAATCAACTAATTAATAAGCAAAGTTACAGAACAAAATATCAATTCATGAAAATCTATCTTATATGCATACGCTGGCAAAAAATAATCTGAAAAAGAATTTATGAGAACAATTCCATTTTTAATAATGTCAACATCAATATTTAGGAGTATATTTAATCAAGGTACAAGACTTGTTTTTATGTATGTAAAGTTGTATGTTTGAAATTACTGGAAAGTCAATTACTTTTCAAAACATCATGTATGTCAACAGCATGCCAGAAAAGCAGAGAAAACATCAAACTTCCATATAGAAGCCAAGCCTTACCCAGATCCAGTTCACCCAAAGTCCACATGTCATTTAGAGGCACTGTGGGAAGGTTATATTAGGAGCCGCTGTCCTCCGTGTTGTGGACGACCTGGATATGGTAGAAACAGTGGGATTTTTGAATTCCAATTTTCCACTTCATTCCACAAAAACACTCTTAGAACTAATAAATCAATTCAGTAAAGTTGCAAAATCAATACACAGAAATCAGTTGCCTTTCTAAACACTAATAATGAACCATCAGAAAGAGAAAGAAAGCAACCCTATTTACAACTGCATCAAAAAGAACAAAATACCTGGGAATAAAGTCAACTAAGGAGGTGAAAGACCTGCACACTGAAAACTTGAAGACATTGATGAAGACATTGCAAGACACACCAAGAAATGGAAAGATATCCTGTTCTCATGGAATGGAACAATTAATATTGTTAAAACATCCATGCTACCCAAAGCAGTGGACACAGTGAATGCAATCCCTCCCAAAATTCCATGGTATTTTCCCCCAAAATAGAGCTAATCCTCCTAATATCTGTGGGGAACCACAAAGGACCCCAAATAGCCAAAGAAACCCTGAAAAAAGAGAACGGGCTGGAGGCATCTCCCTCCCTGACGTCACACTCTGCTGAGAAGCTACAGTCACCAAAACAGTGTGGAACTGGCTCAAAACGGGCACAGGGACCAGAGGAACAGGACAGAGAGACCAGAATTCAACCCACACGGACGGGGTCGGTGAATTTATGACACAGGGACCAAGGACACACCAAGGAGCACGACACTCCCCACGATAAATGGTGCTGGGAAAACTGGACGCCCCATAACTCACGCTGGCTACCCTGCACACAAACCTGACCAAACACCCAGCTTTCCACGCCAAGCCCTCCCTCGCTCACACGAAGACGGACCCCCTCAACGGTCAGTCGCCCACAGGAAGCTTCTCCCCACTTTTCCTCACCGTCTCTTCACCTTTTCCTCAGGCATCACCTGGGTCCTCAGGAAACCTAGTTCCCTAGTCAGCGTGGACGCAGCCCCACTTTGTCCTGAAGCCGAAACCCCAGCGAGTCCTAAGGAGACGGAAATCGAGCTCCTCTCAGCAGAGACGCTGAGCCGGGCGTCCTACCCGAAGGCCCCCGCCCCCGCCCCCGCCCCCGCGCCTGAGGCGGCTCAACTCCTCTCAGCTGCCCTCACAATCGAGTTCCATGGAACGAGCATGCGCTGTGGGTCAGAGAGGCGAACTCGGCGCCACCCTGTGGTCAGTGCAGGAAGTGCAGGCCGCGCCTCCCTCACAGGTCACTGGGGGCAGCGTGCCCTACTGACAGGACTGCTGAATCCATTCAACTGGAAATTCAAACGAAAATGGAGTCTCTATCCCAAAAGTTTTCTAAAAGTAGTTAAGGAACAATTAATTGGAAACCATTTGGAATGAAGTGAATGTAGATGCAAACTTTACAACTTATACCAAATTCACTCAAAGTTATTCAGAGGCAAATTTTATTTGAGTTTATAATTTATGTTTGGCTGCGTTGGGTCTTCGTTGCTGCATGTGGGCTTTCTCTAGTTGCGTCGAGCGGGGCTACTCTTCGTTGCGGTGCACGGGCTTCTCATTGCGGGGGCTTCTCTTGTGGGCGAGCACGGGCTCTAGGCGCGCAGGCTTCAGTAGTTGTGCCGTGCAGGCTTGGTTGCTCTGCGGCATGTGGGATCTTCCCGGACCAGGGCTCGAGCCTGTGTCCCCTGCATTGGCAGGCGGACTCTTAACCACTGCGTCACCAGGGAAGTCCCCACAGACAAACTTTAAATACAAAACTATTCAAGGGGCTTCCCTGGTGGCGCAGTGGTTGAGAATCTGCCTGCTAATGCAGGGGACACGGGTTCGAGCCCTGGTCTGGGAAGATCCCACATGCCGTGGAGCAACTAGGCCCGTGAGCCACAACTACTGAGCCTGCGCGTCTGGAGCCTGTGCTCCGCAACAAGAGAGGCCGCGATAGTGAGAGGCCCGCGCACCGCGATGAAGAGTGGCCCCCGCTTGCCACAACTAGAGAAACCCTTCGCACAGAGACGAAGACCCAACACAGCCAAAAATAAATAAATTAATTAATCAATTAAAAAGAAAAGCTGTCTCTCAAACTTAACTTCCAGAATGTATTCAGGAAAAACGCATACGCCCTTTTTGGCCAACCAAAGAAGCAGGCAATGCAAATCAACACTACAAAGAGGTATCACTTCGAATCAGAAAAAAGGACCATCCTCACAAAGGGTAAAAACCAGATATGCAGGACAAGGAGAGGAGAAAAGGGAGCCTCGTTACGCTGAAGGGGGGAATGTAAATTGCCAACGGCCACTCTGGAGAAGTGTGCTGTGTTTCCTAAAACATCTAAAAAACAGAGCTACAAAGCATAGGGCGCTTCCACTCATGGGCCTATATGTTGGAAAATCCAAAAATCCACAGGACGCAGGCACCCCGTTTACTGCTGCTATGTTTACAACAGCCTCGACTTGGGTACAACTTCATAGTCCTTGGAAGGAAAAAACGGTGAAAGAAAATTTGATACTTAAGCACAACGGAATATTACTCAGCCCTGAAATCAATGAAATGAGGCCAGTTGCAGCGACTCCGGGGGACTTATGTATGGTCATTGAGAGTGAAATCAGTTAGACAGCAAGAGAAACTTATCATAAGATATCACTTATAAAGGGAATCTAAAAATCGCCAACCGTGAACTGAATTACAAACAGAACACCATCACACATTTACAAAACACACTTATGGCTGCTTAAGGGGAAAAGTGTGGTGCGTTGATGCATAAACCAGGAGGTTGAAATTGGCACAGATACCGTTCCATACGCCAATAATGTAATCGCCAAGACATACTCATTGTTCAAGGAACTGGACTCAGCACACTCTATTCACAGAAAAAACATATATCTGACTACTAGAAACTAGAAAAGAATTTATTGATGTCTCTCTGTAAGTGACTCAGGTGGATGTACAGCACCAAGAAACACAACATTGCAAATCAGCTACACCCCATTATAAAAATTAATTATAAAAAAAGAAAGACAGTGAGAGAGAGAGGAATTCTCACAAAATTCAATCAGGGGCTGTGAGGCAACTGGACTGACCACATCTACACTCACAGCTGAATGGGACGTAAGGCTGGACACCCTAACCCTAAACCCTAACCCTACCTTAACCCTAACCCTAACCCTAACCCTAAACCTAAACCCTAACCCTAACCCCTAACCCTAACCCAACCCTAAGCCTAACCCTAACCCCTAGCCCTAGCCCTAACCCTGACCCTAACCCCTAACCCTTAACCCCTAACCCCTAACCCTAACCAAGTTCACAAGTAAACTTCTCGCCCACCTGGAGAGAGCGATTTAATTTGAAAGAGTAAAGACACAATCAGCTCAGTAATTGGCCACGGGGGCTGGAGGGGCCAAGGCTAACCTGAGCTGGAGGAACGTGGGTGCCTGCCTGGATGCTCAGAGGCCAAGGGCTGTCCTGAGACCTGCTTGGACACCCGTGCAGATGGAACAAAGGATCCGTCCAGTCCCAAGAGGGCCCCACCAGCCCTCACGAACGCAACACCAGACTTCCCTGGTGGCGCAGTGGTCAAGAATTCACCTGCCAATGCAGGGGACACGGGTTTGAGCCCTGGTCAGGGAAGATCCCACATGCTGTGGAGCAACTAAGCCCGTGCACCACAACTACTGAGCCTGCGCTCTAGAACCCGCGAGCCCCAACTGCTGAAGCCCACGCGCTTAGAGCCTGTGCTCTGCAACAAGAGAAGCCACCGCAATGAGAAGCCCCCACTCGCCGCAACTAGAGAAAGCCTCCGGACAGCAATGCAGACCCAACACAGCCCAAAATTAATTAATTAATTAATTAAGAAAAAAAAAAAGGCAGCACCTGGGGGCTGGCAGACTGATGCACCAAGTCTTACATCACGTCTAGTTAGTATCCTGCATGTCAGGGCCATGCTGGACCTGGGGCTGCCCAGACAGAGTGGGGCCTGCATCACCCTTCCCAGGAGGGAGGGTGGAGGGAAACCCTGCATGACCTCTGAGGCCCTAAGAACCCTTGACTAAGGCTGAGCTCAATTTGAAACAGTGGGTGAGCAGAGCAGACATTTCATTCATCTATCAATGAGAATCCAGCACTGGAGGAGCAGAAAACAATGGCCTCGCTCAACCTTGACGCTAATCCTGACACGGACCCTAACCCTAAACTCTGATCCTGACACTAAGCCCTGACCTAACCTTAGCCTAACCCGTACCCTAAACCTGTACCTTACCCTAACCCATGCTCTACCCGTATCCTACCTGTACCCCAATTCTAACCCATACACTAACACCCACTCTAACACAGAACCCTAACACCCTGAGACCAAAACCATAAACCTTAAAACCAATAAGCAAAACCATAACCATAACCAAACCATAAAATATATTCATTAACCATACCCATAAATAACTCATTAACCATAAAACTTAAACCATAACAGCAACCATAAACCATACACAGCCCCAACCCTCACACCAGCCCCAGCCCTAATGCTAACCCTCCAAACCACTTACACCAAGCCAAGTCTAATCAGATTATACAAATACATCTTGAAAAAGAAAACCGGGGAATACTCTGGTGGCCCAGTGGTTAGGACTCTGTGCTTTCACTGCCAAGGGCTCGGGTTCGATCCCTGACTGGGGAACTAAGATCCCACAAGCCATGGGATGTGGCCAAAGTAAATAAATAATTAAAATGAAAGAAAACCACTATTTTAAAAAAGATTTTAAAAATAAAGGAAAAAAACAAGAAAACTACCCCAGTACAACTTATAAATAGGAATGTAAAAATCTATCACACAATAATAGCAACATGAAACCAACAGAACTTTAAATGGATAATGCCATAAGCAAGTATCTCTACACCAGGAATTTCAGGTTGCTCAACATATGAAAAGTAAGCAATGTATTCAACCACAATAATGGTGTGAAGTAAAAACACATAATCATATCAATTAATGCAAAACATCTACAATGAAAATCCAGTGTTATTTCATGAAAAACACTCAAGAAAGCAGGAATAAAAGGAAATGTGTTCAATATGGAAAAGAGTAGTACAAAAAGCCACAGCAAACATCATGCTCAACGTTTCAAGACTGAAAGATTTACTCCTGAAATCAGGAACAGGGCCAGGAAGCTGGCCTTCATCACCGTTACTCAATAGTGTACTGGAAGTTCTACCCAGAATCTTGAGGAAAGAAATAAAAGGCATCCATGGGTGAATGGAAAAATTAAAACCGGGTCTCTTCACAGAACATAGGTCACATCATCTTATATATAAAACTACCTATAATCAGCAAAGAAATTATTTGAGCTAATCAACTAATTAATAAGCAAAGTTACAGAACAAAATATCAATTCATGAAAATCTATCTTATATGCATACGCTGGCAAAAAATAATCTGAAAAAGAATTTATGAGAACAATTCCATTTTTAATAATGTCAACATCAATATTTAGGAGTATATTTAATCAAGGTACAAGACTTGTTTTTATGTATGTAAAGTTGTATGTTTGAAATTACTGGAAAGTCAATTACTTTTCAAAACATCATGTATGTCAACAGCATGCCAGAAAAGCAGAGAAAACATCAAACTTCCATATAGAAGCCAAGCCTTACCCAGATCCAGTTCACCCAAAGTCCACATGTCATTTAGAGGCACTGTGGGAAGGTTATATTAGGAGCCGCTGTCCTCCGTGTTGTGGACGACCTGGATATGGTAGAAACAGTGGGATTTTTGAATTCCAATTTTCCACTTCATTCCACAAAAACACTCTTAGAACTAATAAATCAATTCAGTAAAGTTGCAAAATCAATACACAGAAATCAGTTGCCTTTCTAAACACTAATAATGAACCATCAGAAAGAGAAAGAAAGCAACCCTATTTACAACTGCATCAAAAAGAACAAAATACCTGGGAATAAAGTCAACTAAGGAGGTGAAAGACCTGCACACTGAAAACTTGAAGACATTGATGAAGACATTGCAAGACACACCAAGAAATGGAAAGATATCCTGTTCTCATGGAATGGAACAATTAATATTGTTAAAACATCCATGCTACCCAAAGCAGTGGACACAGTGAATGCAATCCCTCCCAAAATTCCATGGTATTTTCCCCCAAAATAGAGCTAATCCTCCTAATATCTGTGGGGAACCACAAAGGACCCCAAATAGCCAAAGAAACCCTGAAAAAAGAGAACGGGCTGGAGGCATCTCCCTCCCTGACGTCACACTCTGCTGAGAAGCTACAGTCACCAAAACAGTGTGGAACTGGCTCAAAACGGGCACAGGGACCAGAGGAACAGGACAGAGAGACCAGAATTCAACCCACATGGACGGGGTCGGTGAATTTATGACACAGGGACCAAGGACACACCAAGGAGCACGACACTCCCCACGATAAATGGTGCTGGGAAAACTGGACGCCCCATAACTCACGCTGGCTACCCTGCACACAAACCTGACCAAACACCCAGCTTTCCACGCCAAGCCCTCCCTCGCTCACACGAAGACGGACCCCCTCAACGGTCAGTCGCCCACAGGAAGCTTCTCCCCACTTTTCCTCACCGTCTCTTCACCTTTTCCTCAGGCATCACCTGGGTCCTCAGGAAACCTAGTTCCCTAGTCAGCGTGGACGCAGCCCCACTTTGTCCTGAAGCCGAAACCCCAGCGAGTCCTAAGGAGACGGAAATCGAGCTCCTCTCAGCAGAGACGCTGAGCCGGGCGTCCTACCCGAAGGCCCCCGCCCCCGCCCCCGCGCCTGAGGCGGCTCAACTCCTCTCAGCTGCCCTCACAATCGAGTTCCATGGAACGAGCATGCGCTGTGGGTCAGAGAGGCGAACTCGGCGCCACCCTGTGGTCAGTGCAGGAAGTGCAGGCCGCGCCTCCCTCACAGGTCACTGGGGGCAGCGTGCCCTACTGACAGGACTGCTGAATCCATTCAACTGGAAATTCAAACTAAAATGGAGTCTCTATCCCAAAAGTTTTCTAAAAGTAGTTAAGGAACAATTAATTGGAAACCATTTGGAATGAAGTGAATGTAGATGCAAACTTTACAACTTATACCAAATTCACTCAAAGTTATTCAGAGGCAAATTTTATTTGAGTTTATAATTTATGTTTGGCTGCGTTGGGTCTTCGTTGCTGCATGTGGGCTTTCTCTAGTTGCGTCGAGCGGGGCTACTCTTCGTTGCGGTGCACGGGCTTCTCATTGCGGGGGCTTCTCTTGTGGGCGAGCACGGGCTCTAGGCGCCCAGGCTTCAGTAGTTGTGCCGTGCAGGCTTGGTTGCTCTGCGGCATGTGGGATCTTCCCGGATCAGGGCTCGAGCCCGTGTCCCCTGCATTGGCAGGCGGACTCGTAACCATTGCGTCACCAGGGAAGTCCCCACAGACAAACTTTAAATACAAAACTATTCAAGGGGCTTCCCTGGTGGCGCAGTGGTTGAGAATCTGCCTGCTAATGCAGGGGACACGGGTTCGAGCCCTGGTCTGGGAAGATCCCACATGCCGTGGAGCAACTAGGCCCGTGAGCCACAACTACTGAGCCTGCGCATCTGGAGCCTGTGCTCCGCAACAAGAGAGGCCGCGATAGTGAGAGGCCCGCGCACCGCGATGAAGAGTGGCCCCCGCTTGCCACAACTAGAGAAAGCCTTCGCACAGAGACGAAGACCCAACACAGCCAAAAATAAATAAATTAATTAATCAATTAAAAAGAAAAGCTGTCTCTCAAATTTAACTTCCAGAATGTATTCAGGAAAAACGCATACGCCCTTTTTGGCCAACCAAAGAAGCGGGCAATGCAAATCAACACTACAAAGAGGTATCACTTCGAATCAGAAAAAAGGACCATCCTCACAAAGGGTAAAAACCAGATATGCAGGACAAGGAGAGGAGAAAAGGGAGCCTCGTTACGCTGAAGGGGGGAATGTAAATTGCCAACGGCCACTCTGGAGAAGTGTGCTGTGTTTCCTAAAACATCTAAAAAACAGAGCTACAAAGCATAGGGTGCTTCCACTCATGGGCCTATATGTTGGAAAATCCAAAAATCCACAGGACGCAGGCACCCCGTTTACTGCTGCTATGTTTACAACAGCCTCGACTTGGGTACAACTTCATAGTCCTTGGAAGGAAAAAACGGTGAAAGAAAATTTGATACTTAAGCACAACGGAATATTACTCAGCCCTGAAATCAATGAAATGAGGCCAGTTGCAGCGACTCCGGGGGACTTATGTATGGTCATTGAGAGTGAAATCAGTTAGACAGCAAGAGAAACTTATCATAAGATATCACTTATAAAGGGAATCTAAAAATCGCCAACCGTGAACTGAATTACAAACAGAACACCATCACACATTTACAAAACACACTTATGGCTGCTTAAGGGGAAAAGTGTGGTGCGTTGATGCATAAACCAGGAGGTTGAAATTGGCACAGATACCGTTCCATACGCCAATAATGTAATCGCCAAGACATACTCATTGTTCAAGGAACTGGACTCAGCACACTCTATTCACAGAAAAAAACATATATGTGACTACTAGAAACTAGAAAAGAATTTATTGATGTCTCTCTGTAAGTGACTCAGGTGGATGTACAGCACCAAGAAACACAACATTGCAAATCAGCTACACCCCATTATAAAAATTAATTATAAAAAAAGAAAGACAGTGAGAGAGAGAGGAATTCTCACAAAATTCAATCAGGGGCTGTGAGGCAACTGGACTGACCACATATACACTCACAGCTGAATGGGACGTAAGGCTGGACACCCTAACCCTAAACCCTAACCCTACCTTAACCCTAACCCTAACCCAACACTAACCCTAACCCTAAACCTAAACCCTAACCCTAACCCCTAACCCTAACCCAACCCTAAGCCTAACCCTAACCCCTAGCCCTAGCCCTAGCCCTAACCCTGACCCTAACCCCTAACCCTTAACCCCTAACCCCTAACCCTGACCAAGTTCACAAGTAAACTTCTCGCCCACCTGGAGAGAGCGATTTAATTTGAAAGAGTAAAGACACAATCAGCTCAGTAATTGGCCACGGGGGCTGGAGGGGCCAAGGCTAACCTGAGCTGGAGGAACGTGGGTGCCTGCCTGGATGCTCAGAGGCCAAGGGCTGTCCTGAGACCTGCTTGGACACCCGTGCAGATGGAACAAAGGATCCGTCCAGTCCCAAGAGGGCCCCACTAGCCCTCACGAACGGAACACCAGACTTCCCTGGTGGCGCGGTGGTTAAGAATCCACCTGCCAATGCAGGGGACACGGGTTTGAGCCCTGGTCCGGGAAGATCCCACATGCTGTGGAGCAACTAAGCCCGTGCACCACAACTACTGAGCCTGCGCTCTAGAACCCGCGAGCCCCGACTGCTGAAGCCCACGCGCTTAGAGCCTGTGCTCTGCAACAAGAGAAGCCACCGCAATGAGAAGCCCCCACTCGCCGCAACTAGAGAAAGCCTCCGGGCAGCAATGCAGACCCAACACAGCCCAAAATTAATTAATTAATTAATTAAGAAAAAAAAAAAGGCAGCACCTGGGGGCTGGCAGACTGATGCACCAAGTCTTACATCACGTCTAGTTAGTATCCTGCATGTCAGGGCCATGCTGGACCTGGGGCTGCCCAGACAGAGTGGGGCCTGCATCACCCTTCCCAGGAGGGAGGGTGGAGGGAAACCCTGCATGACCTCTGAGGCCCTAAGAACCCTTGACTAAGGCTGAGCTCAATTTGAAACAGTGGGTGAGCAGAGCAGACATTTCATTCATCTATCAATGAGAATCCAGCACTGGAGGAGCAGAAAACAATGGCCTCGCTCAACCTTGACGCTAATCCTGACACGGACCCTAACCCTAAACTCTGATCCTGACACTAAGCCCTGACCTAACCTTAGCCTAACCCGTACCCTAAACCTGTACCTTACCCTAACCCATGCTCTACCCGTATCCTACCTGTACCCCAATTCTAACCCATACACTAACACCCACTCTAACACAGAACCCTAACACCCTGAGACCAAAACCATAAACCTTAAAACCAATAAGCAAAACCATAACCATAACCAAACCATAAAATATATTCATTAACCATACCCATAAATAACTCATTAACCATAAAACTTAAACCATAACAGCAACCATAAACCATACACAGCCCCAACCCTCACACCAGCCCCAGCCCTAATGCTAACCCTCCAAACCACTTACACCAAGCCAAGTCTAATCAGATTATACAAATACATCTTGAAAAAGAAAACCGGGGAATACTCTGGTGGCCCAGTGGTTAGGACTCTGTGCTTTCACTGCCAAGGGCTCGGGTTCGATCCCTGACTGGGGAACTAAGATCCCACAAGCCATGGGATGTGGCCAAAGTAAATAAATAATTAAAATGAAAGAAAACCACTATTTTAAAAAAGATTTTAAAAATAAAGGAAAAAAACAAGAAAACTACCCCAGTACAACTTATAAATAGGAATGTAAAAATCTATCACACAATAATAGCAACATGAAACCAACAGAACTTTAAATGGATAATGCCATAAGCAAGTATCTCTACACCAGGAATTTCAGGTTGCTCAACATATGAAAAGTAAGCAATGTATTCAACCACAATAATGGTGTGAAGTAAAAACACATAATCATATCAATTAATGCAAAAAATCTACAATGAAAATCCAGTGTTATTTCATGAAAAACACTCAAGAAAGCAGGAATAAAAGGAAATGTGTTCAATATGGAAAAGAGTAGTACAAAAAGCCACAGCAAACATCATGCTCAACGTTTCAAGACTGAAAGATTTACTCCTGAAATCAGGAACAGGGCCAGGAAGCTGGCCTTCATCACCGTTACTCAATAGTGTACTGGAAGTTCTACCCAGAATCTTGAGGAAAGAAATAAAAGGCATCCATGGGTGAATGGAAAAATTAAAACCGTGTCTCTTCACAGAACATAGGTCACATCATCTTATATATAAAACTACCTATAATCAGCAAAGAAATTATTTGAGCTAATCAACTAATTAATAAGCAAAGTTACAGAACAAAATATCAATTCATGAAAATCTATCTTATATGCATACGCTGGCAAAAAATAATCTGAAAAAGAATTTATGAGAACAATTCCATTTTTAATAATGTCAACATCAATATTTAGGAGTATATTTAATCAAGGTACAAGACTTGTTTTTATGTATGTAAAGTTGTATGTTTGAAATTACTGGAAAGTCAATTACTTTTCAAAACATCATGTATGTCAACAGCATGCCAGAAAAGCAGAGAAAACATCAAACTTCCATATAGAAGCCAAGCCTTACCCAGATCCAGTTCACCCAAAGTCCACATGTCATTTAGAGGCACTGTGGGAAGGTTATATTAGGAGCCGCTGTCCTCCGTGTTGTGGACGACCTGGATATGGTAGAAACAGTGGGATTTTTGAATTCCAATTTTCCACTTCATTCCACAAAAACACTCTTAGAACTAATAAATCAATTCAGTAAAGTTGCAAAATCAATACACAGAAATCAGTTGCCTTTCTAAACACTAATAATGAACCATCAGAAAGAGAAAGAAAGCAACCCTATTTACAACTGCATCAAAAAGAACAAAATACCTGGGAATAAAGTCAACTAAGGAGGTGAAAGACCTGCACACTGAAAACTTGAAGACATTGATGAAGACATTGCAAGACACACCAAGAAATGGAAAGATATCCTGTTCTCATGGAATGGAACAATTAATATTGTTAAAACATCCATGCTACCCAAAGCAGTGGACACAGTGAATGCAATCCCTCCCAAAATTCCATGGTATTTTCCCCCAAAATAGAGCTAATCCTCCTAATATCTGTGGGGAACCACAAAGGACCCCAAATAGCCAAAGAAACCCTGAAAAAAGAGAACGGGCTGGAGGCATCTCCCTCCCTGACGTCACACTCTGCTGAGAAGCTACAGTCACCAAAACAGTGTGGAACTGGCTCAAAACGGGCACAGGGACCAGAGGAACAGGACAGAGAGACCAGAATTCAACCCACACGGACGGGGTCGGTGAATTTATGACACAGGGACCAAGGACACACCAAGGAGCACGACACTCCCCACGATAAATGGTGCTGGGAAAACTGGACGCCCCATAACTCACGCTGGCTACCCTGCACACAAACCTGACCAAACACCCAGCTTTCCACGCCAAGCCCTCCCTCGCTCACACGAAGACGGACCCCCTCAACGGTCAGTCGCCCACAGGAAGCTTCTCCCCACTTTTCCTCACCGTCTCTTCACCTTTTCCTCAGGCATCACCTGGGTCCTCAGGAAACCTAGTTCCCTAGTCAGCGTGGACGCAGCCCCACTTTGTCCTGAAGCCGAAACCCCAGCGAGTCCTAAGGAGACGGAAATCGAGCTCCTCTCAGCAGAGACGCTGAGCCGGGCGTCCTACCCGAAGGCCCCCGCCCCCGCCCCCGCCCCCGCGCCTGAGGCGGCTCAACTCCTCTCAGCTGCCCTCACAATCGAGTTCCATGGAACGAGCATGCGCTGTGGGTCAGAGAGGCGAACTCGGCGCCACCCTGTGGTCAGTGCAGGAAGTGCAGGCCGCGCCTCCCTCACAGGTCACTGGGGGCAGCGTGCCCTACTGACAGGACTGCTGAATCCATTCAACTGGAAATTCAAACGAAAATGGAGTCTCTATCCCAAAAGTTTTCTAAAAGTAGTTAAGGAACAATTAATTGGAAACCATTTGGAATGAAGTGAATGTAGATGCAAACTTTACAACTTATACCAAATTCACTCAAAGTTATTCAGAGGCAAATTTTATTTGAGTTTATAATTTATGTTTGGCTGCGTTGGGTCTTCGTTGCTGCATGTGGGCTTTCTCTAGTTGCGTCGAGCGGGGCTACTCTTCGTTGCGGTGCACGGGCTTCTCATTGCGGGGGCTTCTCTTGTGGGCGAGCACGGGCTCTAGGCGCGCAGGCTTCAGTAGTTGTGCCGTGCAGGCTTGGTTGCTCTGCGGCATGTGGGATCTTCCCGGACCAGGGCTCGAGCCTGTGTCCCCTGCATTGGCAGGCGGACTCTTAACCACTGCGTCACCAGGGAAGTCCCCACAGACAAACTTTAAATACAAAACTATTCAAGGGGCTTCCCTGGTGGCGCAGTGGTTGAGAATCTGCCTGCTAATGCAGGGGACACGGGTTCGAGCCCTGGTCTGGGAAGATCCCACATGCCGTGGAGCAACTAGGCCCGTGAGCCACAACTACTGAGCCTGCGCGTCTGGAGCCTGTGCTCCGCAACAAGAGAGGCCGCGATAGTGAGAGGCCCGCGCACCGCGATGAAGAGTGGCCCCCGCTTGCCACAACTAGAGAAACCCTTCGCACAGAGACGAAGACCCAACACAGCCAAAAATAAATAAATTAATTAATCAATTAAAAAGAAAAGCTGTCTCTCAAACTTAACTTCCAGAATGTATTCAGGAAAAACGCATACGCCCTTTTTGGCCAACCAAAGAAGCAGGCAATGCAAATCAACACTACAAAGAGGTATCACTTCGAATCAGAAAAAAGGACCATCCTCACAAAGGGTAAAAACCAGATATGCAGGACAAGGAGAGGAGAAAAGGGAGCCTCGTTACGCTGAAGGGGGGAATGTAAATTGCCAACGGCCACTCTGGAGAATTTTGCTGTGTTTCCTAAAACATCTAAAAAACAGAGCTACAAAGCATAGGGCGCTTCCACTCATGGGCCTATATGTTGGAAAATCCAAAAATCCACAGGACGCAGGCACCCCGTTTACTGCTGCTATGTTTACAACAGCCTCGACTTGGGTACAACTTCATAGTCCTTGGAAGGAAAAAACGGTGAAAGAAAATTTGATACTTAAGCACAACGGAATATTACTCAGCCCTGAAATCAATGAAATGAGGCCAGTTGCAGCGACTCCGGGGGACTTATGTATGGTCATTGAGAGTGAAATCAGTTAGACAGCAAGAGAAACTTATCATAAGATATCACTTATAAAGGGAATCTAAAAATCGCCAACCGTGAACTGAATTACAAACAGAACACCATCACACATTTACAAAACACACTTATGGCTGCTTAAGGGGAAAAGTGTGGTGCGTTGATGCATAAACCAGGAGGTTGAAATTGGCACAGATACCGTTCCATACGCCAATAATGTAATCGCCAAGACATACTCATTGTTCAAGGAACTGGACTCAGCACACTCTATTCACAGAAAAAACATATATCTGACTACTAGAAACTAGAAAAGAATTTATTGATGTCTCTCTGTAAGTGACTCAGGTGGATGTACAGCACCAAGAAACACAACATTGCAAATCAGCTACACCCCATTATAAAAATTAATTATAAAAAAAGAAAGACAGTGAGAGAGAGAGGAATTCTCACAAAATTCAATCAGGGGCTGTGAGGCAACTGGACTGACCACATCTACACTCACAGCTGAATGGGACGTAAGGCTGGACACCCTAACCCTAAACCCTAACCCTACCTTAACCCTAACCCTAACCCTAACCCTAAACCTAAACCCTAACCCTAACCCCTAACCCTAACCCAACCCTAAGCCTAACCCTAACCCCTAGCCCTAGCCCTAACCCTGACCCTAACCCCTAACCCTTAACCCCTAACCCCTAACCCTAACCAAGTTCACAAGTAAACTTCTCGCCCACCTGGAGAGAGCGATTTAATTTGAAAGAGTAAAGACACAATCAGCTCAGTAATTGGCCACGGGGGCTGGAGGGGCCAAGGCTAACCTGAGCTGGAGGAACGTGGGTGCCTGCCTGGATGCTCAGAGGCCAAGGGCTGTCCTGAGACCTGCTTGGACACCCGTGCAGATGGAACAAAGGATCCGTCCAGTCCCAAGAGGGCCCCACCAGCCCTCACGAACGCAACACCAGACTTCCCTGGTGGCGCAGTGGTCAAGAATTCACCTGCCAATGCAGGGGACACGGGTTTGAGCCCTGGTCAGGGAAGATCCCACATGCTGTGGAGCAACTAAGCCCGTGCACCACAACTACTGAGCCTGCGCTCTAGAACCCGCGAGCCCCAACTGCTGAAGCCCACGCGCTTAGAGCCTGTGCTCTGCAACAAGAGAAGCCACCGCAATGAGAAGCCCCCACTCGCCGCAACTAGAGAAAGCCTCCGGACAGCAATGCAGACCCAACACAGCCCAAAATTAATTAATTAATTAATTAAGAAAAAAAAAAAAAGGCAGCACCTGGGGGCTGGCAGACTGATGCACCAAGTCTTACATCACGTCTAGTTAGTATCCTGCATGTCAGGGCCATGCTGGACCTGGGGCTGCCCAGACAGAGTGGGGCCTGCATCACCCTTCCCAGGAGGGAGGGTGGAGGGAAACCCTGCATGACCTCTGAGGCCCTAAGAACCCTTGACTAAGGCTGAGCTCAATTTGAAACAGTGGGTGAGCAGAGCAGACATTTCATTCATCTATCAATGAGAATCCAGCACTGGAGGAGCAGAAAACAATGGCCTCGCTCAACCTTGACGCTAATCCTGACACGGACCCTAACCCTAAACTCTGATCCTGACACTAAGCCCTGACCTAACCTTAGCCTAACCCGTACCCTAAACCTGTACCTTACCCTAACCCATGCTCTACCCGTATCCTACCTGTACCCCAATTCTAACCCATACACTAACACCCACTCTAACACAGAACCCTAACACCCTGAGACCAAAACCATAAACCTTAAAACCAATAAGCAAAACCATAACCATAACCAAACCATAAAATATATTCATTAACCATACCCATAAATAACTCATTAACCATAAAACTTAAACCATAACAGCAACCATAAACCATACACAGCCCCAACCCTCACACCAGCCCCAGCCCTAATGCTAACCCTCCAAACCACTTACACCAAGCCAAGTCTAATCAGATTATACAAATACATCTTGAAAAAGAAAACCGGGGAATACTCTGGTGGCCCAGTGGTTAGGACTCTGTGCTTTCACTGCCAAGGGCTCGGGTTCGATCCCTGACTGGGGAACTAAGATCCCACAAGCCATGGGATGTGGCCAAAGTAAATAAATAATTAAAATGAAAGAAAACCACTATTTTAAAAAAGATTTTAAAAATAAAGGAAAAAAACAAGAAAACTACCCCAGTACAACTTATAAATAGGAATGTAAAAATCTATCACACAATAATAGCAACATGAAACCAACAGAACTTTAAATGGATAATGCCATAAGCAAGTATCTCTACACCAGGAATTTCAGGTTGCTCAACATATGAAAAGTAAGCAATGTATTCAACCACAATAATGGTGTGAAGTAAAAACACATAATCATATCAATTAATGCAAAAAATCTACAATGAAAATCCAGTGTTATTTCATGAAAAACACTCAAGAAAGCAGGAATAAAAGGAAATGTGTTCAATATGGAAAAGAGTAGTACAAAAAGCCACAGCAAACATCATGCTCAACGTTTCAAGACTGAAAGATTTACTCCTGAAATCAGGAACAGGGCCAGGAAGCTGGCCTTCATCACCGTTACTCAATAGTGTACTGGAAGTTCTACCCAGAATCTTGAGGAAAGAAATAAAAGGCATCCATGGGTGAATGGAAAAATTAAAACCGTGTCTCTTCACAGAACATAGGTCACATCATCTTATATATAAAACTACCTATAATCAGCAAAGAAATTATTTGAGCTAATCAACTAATTAATAAGCAAAGTTACAGAACAAAATATCAATTCATGAAAATCTATCTTATATGCATACGCTGGCAAAAAATAATCTGAAAAAGAATTTATGAGAACAATTCCATTTTTAATAATGTCAACATCAATATTTAGGAGTATATTTAATCAAGGTACAAGACTTGTTTTTATGTATGTAAAGTTGTATGTTTGAAATTACTGGAAAGTCAATTACTTTTCAAAACATCATGTATGTCAACAGCATGCCAGAAAAGCAGAGAAAACATCAAACTTCCATATAGAAGCCAAGCCTTACCCAGATCCAGTTCACCCAAAGTCCACATGTCATTTAGAGGCACTGTGGGAAGGTTATATTAGGAGCCGCTGTCCTCCGTGTTGTGGACGACCTGGATATGGTAGAAACAGTGGGATTTTTGAATTCCAATTTTCCACTTCATTCCACAAAAACACTCTTAGAACTAATAAATCAATTCAGTAAAGTTGCAAAATCAATACACAGAAATCAGTTGCCTTTCTAAACACTAATAATGAACCATCAGAAAGAGAAAGAAAGCAACCCTATTTACAACTGCATCAAAAAGAACAAAATACCTGGGAATAAAGTCAACTAAGGAGGTGAAAGACCTGCACACTGAAAACTTGAAGACATTGATGAAGACATTGCAAGACACACCAAGAAATGGAAAGATATCCTGTTCTCATGGAATGGAACAATTAATATTGTTAAAACATCCATGCTACCCAAAGCAGTGGACACAGTGAATGCAATCCCTCCCAAAATTCCATGGTATTTTCCCCCAAAATAGAGCTAATCCTCCTAATATCTGTGGGGAACCACAAAGGACCCCAAATAGCCAAAGAAACCCTGAAAAAAGAGAACGGGCTGGAGGCATCTCCCTCCCTGACGTCACACTCTGCTGAGAAGCTACAGTCACCAAAACAGTGTGGAACTGGCTCAAAACGGGCACAGGGACCAGAGGAACAGGACAGAGAGACCAGAATTCAACCCACATGGACGGGGTCGGTGAATTTATGACACAGGGACCAAGGACACACCAAGGAGCACGACACTCCCCACGATAAATGGTGCTGGGAAAACTGGACGCCCCATAACTCACGCTGGCTACCCTGCACACAAACCTGACCAAACACCCAGCTTTCCACGCCAAGCCCTCCCTCGCTCACACGAAGACGGACCCCCTCAACGGTCAGTCGCCCACAGGAAGCTTCTCCCCACTTTTCCTCACCGTCTCTTCACCTTTTCCTCAGGCATCACCTGGGTCCTCAGGAAACCTAGTTCCCTAGTCAGCGTGGACGCAGCCCCACTTTGTCCTGAAGCCGAAACCCCAGCGAGTCCTAAGGAGACGGAAATCGAGCTCCTCTCAGCAGAGACGCTGAGCCGGGCGTCCTACCCGAAGGCCCCCGCCCCCGCCCCCGCGCCTGAGGCGGCTCAACTCCTCTCAGCTGCCCTCACAATCGAGTTCCATGGAACGAGCATGCGCTGTGGGTCAGAGAGGCGAACTCGGCGCCACCCTGTGGTCAGTGCAGGAAGTGCAGGCCGCGCCTCCCTCACAGGTCACTGGGGGCAGCGTGCCCTACTGACAGGACTGCTGAATCCATTCAACTGGAAATTCAAACGAAAATGGAGTCTCTATCCCAAAAGTTTTCTAAAAGTAGTTAAGGAACAATTAATTGGAAACCATTTGGAATGAAGTGAATGTAGATGCAAACTTTACAACTTATACCAAATTCACTCAAAGTTATTCAGAGGCAAATTTTATTTGAGTTTATAATTTATGTTTGGCTGCGTTGGGTCTTCGTTGCTGCATGTGGGCTTTCTCTAGTTGCGTCGAGCGGGGCTACTCTTCGTTGCGGTGCACGGGCTTCTCATTGCGGGGGCTTCTCTTGTGGGCGAGCACGGGCTCTAGGCGCGCAGGCTTCAGTAGTTGTGCCGTGCAGGCTTGGTTGCTCTGCGGCATGTGGGATCTTCCCGGACCAGGGCTCGAGCCTGTGTCCCCTGCATTGGCAGGCGGACTCTTAACCACTGCGTCACCAGGGAAGTCCCCACAGACAAACTTTAAATACAAAACTATTCAAGGGGCTTCCCTGGTGGCGCAGTGGTTGAGAATCTGCCTGCTAATGCAGGGGACACGGGTTCGAGCCCTGGTCTGGGAAGATCCCACATGCCGTGGAGCAACTAGGCCCGTGAGCCACAACTACTGAGCCTGCGCGTCTGGAGCCTGTGCTCCGCAACAAGAGAGGCCGCGATAGTGAGAGGCCCGCGCACCGCGATGAAGAGTGGCCCCCGCTTGCCACAACTAGAGAAACCCTTCGCACAGAGACGAAGACCCAACACAGCCAAAAATAAATAAATTAATTAATCAATTAAAAAGAAAAGCTGTCTCTCAAACTTAACTTCCAGAATGTATTCAGGAAAAACGCATACGCCCTTTTTGGCCAACCAAAGAAGCAGGCAATGCAAATCAACACTACAAAGAGGTATCACTTCGAATCAGAAAAAAGGACCATCCTCACAAAGGGTAAAAACCAGATATGCAGGACAAGGAGAGGAGAAAAGGGAGCCTCGTTACGCTGAAGGGGGGAATGTAAATTGCCAACGGCCACTCTGGAGAAGTGTGCTGTGTTTCCTAAAACATCTAAAAAACAGAGCTACAAAGCATAGGGCGCTTCCACTCATGGGCCTATATGTTGGAAAATCCAAAAATCCACAGGACGCAGGCACCCCGTTTACTGCTGCTATGTTTACAACAGCCTCGACTTGGGTACAACTTCATAGTCCTTGGAAGGAAAAAACGGTGAAAGAAAATTTGATACTTAAGCACAACGGAATATTACTCAGCCCTGAAATCAATGAAATGAGGCCAGTTGCAGCGACTCCGGGGGACTTATGTATGGTCATTGAGAGTGAAATCAGTTAGACAGCAAGAGAAACTTATCATAAGATATCACTTATAAAGGGAATCTAAAAATCGCCAACCGTGAACTGAATTACAAACAGAACACCATCACACATTTACAAAACACACTTATGGCTGCTTAAGGGGAAAAGTGTGGTGCGTTGATGCATAAACCAGGAGGTTGAAATTGGCACAGATACCGTTCCATACGCCAATAATGTAATCGCCAAGACATACTCATTGTTCAAGGAACTGGACTCAGCACACTCTATTCACAGAAAAAACATATATCTGACTACTAGAAACTAGAAAAGAATTTATTGATGTCTCTCTGTAAGTGACTCAGGTGGATGTACAGCACCAAGAAACACAACATTGCAAATCAGCTACACCCCATTATAAAAATTAATTATAAAAAAAGAAAGACAGTGAGAGAGAGAGGAATTCTCACAAAATTCAATCAGGGGCTGTGAGGCAACTGGACTGACCACATCTACACTCACAGCTGAATGGGACGTAAGGCTGGACACCCTAACCCTAAACCCTAACCCTACCTTAACCCTAACCCTAACCCTAACCCTAAACCTAAACCCTAACCCTAACCCCTAACCCTAACCCAACCCTAAGCCTAACCCTAACCCCTAGCCCTAGCCCTAACCCTGACCCTAACCCCTAACCCTTAACCCCTAACCCCTAACCCTAACCAAGTTCACAAGTAAACTTCTCGCCCACCTGGAGAGAGCGATTTAATTTGAAAGAGTAAAGACACAATCAGCTCAGTAATTGGCCACGGGGGCTGGAGGGGCCAAGGCTAACCTGAGCTGGAGGAACGTGGGTGCCTGCCTGGATGCTCAGAGGCCAAGGGCTGTCCTGAGACCTGCTTGGACACCCGTGCAGATGGAACAAAGGATCCGTCCAGTCCCAAGAGGGCCCCACCAGCCCTCACGAACGCAACACCAGACTTCCCTGGTGGCGCAGTGGTCAAGAATTCACCTGCCAATGCAGGGGACACGGGTTTGAGCCCTGGTCAGGGAAGATCCCACATGCTGTGGAGCAACTAAGCCCGTGCACCACAACTACTGAGCCTGCGCTCTAGAACCCGCGAGCCCCAACTGCTGAAGCCCACGCGCTTAGAGCCTGTGCTCTGCAACAAGAGAAGCCACCGCAATGAGAAGCCCCCACTCGCCGCAACTAGAGAAAGCCTCCGGACAGCAATGCAGACCCAACACAGCCCAAAATTAATTAATTAATTAATTAAGAAAAAAAAAAAGGCAGCACCTGGGGGCTGGCAGACTGATGCACCAAGTCTTACATCACGTCTAGTTAGTATCCTGCATGTCAGGGCCATGCTGGACCTGGGGCTGCCCAGACAGAGTGGGGCCTGCATCACCCTTCCCAGGAGGGAGGGTGGAGGGAAACCCTGCATGACCTCTGAGGCCCTAAGAACCCTTGACTAAGGCTGAGCTCAATTTGAAACAGTGGGTGAGCAGAGCAGACATTTCATTCATCTATCAATGAGAATCCAGCACTGGAGGAGCAGAAAACAATGGCCTCGCTCAACCTTGACGCTAATCCTGACACGGACCCTAACCCTAAACTCTGATCCTGACACTAAGCCCTGACCTAACCTTAGCCTAACCCGTACCCTAAACCTGTACCTTACCCTAACCCATGCTCTACCCGTATCCTACCTGTACCCCAATTCTAACCCATACACTAACACCCACTCTAACACAGAACCCTAACACCCTGAGACCAAAACCATAAACCTTAAAACCAATAAGCAAAACCATAACCATAACCAAACCATAAAATATATTCATTAACCATACCCATAAATAACTCATTAACCATAAAACTTAAACCATAACAGCAACCATAAACCATACACAGCCCCAACCCTCACACCAGCCCCAGCCCTAATGCTAACCCTCCAAACCACTTACACCAAGCCAAGTCTAATCAGATTATACAAATACATCTTGAAAAAGAAAACCGGGGAATACTCTGGTGGCCCAGTGGTTAGGACTCTGTGCTTTCACTGCCAAGGGCTCGGGTTCGATCCCTGACTGGGGAACTAAGATCCCACAAGCCATGGGATGTGGCCAAAGTAAATAAATAATTAAAATGAAAGAAAACCACTATTTTAAAAAAGATTTTAAAAATAAAGGAAAAAAACAAGAAAACTACCCCAGTACAACTTATAAATAGGAATGTAAAAATCTATCACACAATAATAGCAACATGAAACCAACAGAACTTTAAATGGATAATGCCATAAGCAAGTATCTCTACACCAGGAATTTCAGGTTGCTCAACATATGAAAAGTAAGCAATGTATTCAACCACAATAATGGTGTGAAGTAAAAACACATAATCATATCAATTAATGCAAAACATCTACAATGAAAATCCAGTGTTATTTCATGAAAAACACTCAAGAAAGCAGGAATAAAAGGAAATGTGTTCAATATGGAAAAGAGTAGTACAAAAAGCCACAGCAAACATCATGCTCAACGTTTCAAGACTGAAAGATTTACTCCTGAAATCAGGAACAGGGCCAGGAAGCTGGCCTTCATCACCGTTACTCAATAGTGTACTGGAAGTTCTACCCAGAATCTTGAGGAAAGAAATAAAAGGCATCCATGGGTGAATGGAAAAATTAAAACCGGGTCTCTTCACAGAACATAGGTCACATCATCTTATATATAAAACTACCTATAATCAGCAAAGAAATTATTTGAGCTAATCAACTAATTAATAAGCAAAGTTACAGAACAAAATATCAATTCATGAAAATCTATCTTATATGCATACGCTGGCAAAAAATAATCTGAAAAAGAATTTATGAGAACAATTCCATTTTTAATAATGTCAACATCAATATTTAGGAGTATATTTAATCAAGGTACAAGACTTGTTTTTATGTATGTAAAGTTGTATGTTTGAAATTACTGGAAAGTCAATTACTTTTCAAAACATCATGTATGTCAACAGCATGCCAGAAAAGCAGAGAAAACATCAAACTTCCATATAGAAGCCAAGCCTTACCCAGATCCAGTTCACCCAAAGTCCACATGTCATTTAGAGGCACTGTGGGAAGGTTATATTAGGAGCCGCTGTCCTCCGTGTTGTGGACGACCTGGATATGGTAGAAACAGTGGGATTTTTGAATTCCAATTTTCCACTTCATTCCACAAAAACACTCTTAGAACTAATAAATCAATTCAGTAAAGTTGCAAAATCAATACACAGAAATCAGTTGCCTTTCTAAACACTAATAATGAACCATCAGAAAGAGAAAGAAAGCAACCCTATTTACAACTGCATCAAAAAGAACAAAATACCTGGGAATAAAGTCAACTAAGGAGGTGAAAGACCTGCACACTGAAAACTTGAAGACATTGATGAAGACATTGCAAGACACACCAAGAAATGGAAAGATATCCTGTTCTCATGGAATGGAACAATTAATATTGTTAAAACATCCATGCTACCCAAAGCAGTGGACACAGTGAATGCAATCCCTCCCAAAATTCCATGGTATTTTCCCCCAAAATAGAGCTAATCCTCCTAATATCTGTGGGGAACCACAAAGGACCCCAAATAGCCAAAGAAACCCTGAAAAAAGAGAACGGGCTGGAGGCATCTCCCTCCCTGACGTCACACTCTGCTGAGAAGCTACAGTCACCAAAACAGTGTGGAACTGGCTCAAAACGGGCACAGGGACCAGAGGAACAGGACAGAGAGACCAGAATTCAACCCACATGGACGGGGTCGGTGAATTTATGACACAGGGACCAAGGACACACCAAGGAGCACGACACTCCCCACGATAAATGGTGCTGGGAAAACTGGACGCCCCATAACTCACGCTGGCTACCCTGCACACAAACCTGACCAAACACCCAGCTTTCCACGCCAAGCCCTCCCTCGCTCACACGAAGACGGACCCCCTCAACGGTCAGTCGCCCACAGGAAGCTTCTCCCCACTTTTCCTCACCGTCTCTTCACCTTTTCCTCAGGCATCACCTGGGTCCTCAGGAAACCTAGTTCCCTAGTCAGCGTGGACGCAGCCCCACTTTGTCCTGAAGCCGAAACCCCAGCGAGTCCTAAGGAGACGGAAATCGAGCTCCTCTCAGCAGAGACGCTGAGCCGGGCGTCCTACCCGAAGGCCCCCGCCCCCGCCCCCGCGCCTGAGGCGGCTCAACTCCTCTCAGCTGCCCTCACAATCGAGTTCCATGGAACGAGCATGCGCTGTGGGTCAGAGAGGCGAACTCGGCGCCACCCTGTGGTCAGTGCAGGAAGTGCAGGCCGCGCCTCCCTCACAGGTCACTGGGGGCAGCGTGCCCTACTGACAGGACTGCTGAATCCATTCAACTGGAAATTCAAACTAAAATGGAGTCTCTATCCCAAAAGTTTTCTAAAAGTAGTTAAGGAACAATTAATTGGAAACCATTTGGAATGAAGTGAATGTAGATGCAAACTTTACAACTTATACCAAATTCACTCAAAGTTATTCAGAGGCAAATTTTATTTGAGTTTATAATTTATGTTTGGCTGCGTTGGGTCTTCGTTGCTGCATGTGGGCTTTCTCTAGTTGCGTCGAGCGGGGCTACTCTTCGTTGCGGTGCACGGGCTTCTCATTGCGGGGGCTTCTCTTGTGGGCGAGCACGGGCTCTAGGCGCCCAGGCTTCAGTAGTTGTGCCGTGCAGGCTTGGTTGCTCTGCGGCATGTGGGATCTTCCCGGATCAGGGCTCGAGCCCGTGTCCCCTGCATTGGCAGGCGGACTCGTAACCATTGCGTCACCAGGGAAGTCCCCACAGACAAACTTTAAATACAAAACTATTCAAGGGGCTTCCCTGGTGGCGCAGTGGTTGAGAATCTGCCTGCTAATGCAGGGGACACGGGTTCGAGCCCTGGTCTGGGAAGATCCCACATGCCGTGGAGCAACTAGGCCCGTGAGCCACAACTACTGAGCCTGCGCATCTGGAGCCTGTGCTCCGCAACAAGAGAGGCCGCGATAGTGAGAGGCCCGCGCACCGCGATGAAGAGTGGCCCCCGCTTGCCACAACTAGAGAAAGCCTTCGCACAGAGACGAAGACCCAACACAGCCAAAAATAAATAAATTAATTAATCAATTAAAAAGAAAAGCTGTCTCTCAAATTTAACTTCCAGAATGTATTCAGGAAAAACGCATACGCCCTTTTTGGCCAACCAAAGAAGCGGGCAATGCAAATCAACACTACAAAGAGGTATCACTTCGAATCAGAAAAAAGGACCATCCTCACAAAGGGTAAAAACCAGATATGCAGGACAAGGAGAGGAGAAAAGGGAGCCTCGTTACGCTGAAGGGGGGAATGTAAATTGCCAACGGCCACTCTGGAGAAGTGTGCTGTGTTTCCTAAAACATCTAAAAAACAGAGCTACAAAGCATAGGGTGCTTCCACTCATGGGCCTATATGTTGGAAAATCCAAAAATCCACAGGACGCAGGCACCCCGTTTACTGCTGCTATGTTTACAACAGCCTCGACTTGGGTACAACTTCATAGTCCTTGGAAGGAAAAAACGGTGAAAGAAAATTTGATACTTAAGCACAACGGAATATTACTCAGCCCTGAAATCAATGAAATGAGGCCAGTTGCAGCGACTCCGGGGGACTTATGTATGGTCATTGAGAGTGAAATCAGTTAGACAGCAAGAGAAACTTATCATAAGATATCACTTATAAAGGGAATCTAAAAATCGCCAACCGTGAACTGAATTACAAACAGAACACCATCACACATTTACAAAACACACTTATGGCTGCTTAAGGGGAAAAGTGTGGTGCGTTGATGCATAAACCAGGAGGTTGAAATTGGCACAGATACCGTTCCATACGCCAATAATGTAATCGCCAAGACATACTCATTGTTCAAGGAACTGGACTCAGCACACTCTATTCACAGAAAAAAACATATATGTGACTACTAGAAACTAGAAAAGAATTTATTGATGTCTCTCTGTAAGTGACTCAGGTGGATGTACAGCACCAAGAAACACAACATTGCAAATCAGCTACACCCCATTATAAAAATTAATTATAAAAAAAGAAAGACAGTGAGAGAGAGAGGAATTCTCACAAAATTCAATCAGGGGCTGTGAGGCAACTGGACTGACCACATATACACTCACAGCTGAATGGGACGTAAGGCTGGACACCCTAACCCTAAACCCTAACCCTACCTTAACCCTAACCCTAACCCAACACTAACCCTAACCCTAAACCTAAACCCTAACCCTAACCCCTAACCCTAACCCAACCCTAAGCCTAACCCTAACCCCTAGCCCTAGCCCTAGCCCTAACCCTGACCCTAACCCCTAACCCTTAACCCCTAACCCCTAACCCTGACCAAGTTCACAAGTAAACTTCTCGCCCACCTGGAGAGAGCGATTTAATTTGAAAGAGTAAAGACACAATCAGCTCAGTAATTGGCCACGGGGGCTGGAGGGGCCAAGGCTAACCTGAGCTGGAGGAACGTGGGTGCCTGCCTGGATGCTCAGAGGCCAAGGGCTGTCCTGAGACCTGCTTGGACACCCGTGCAGATGGAACAAAGGATCCGTCCAGTCCCAAGAGGGCCCCACTAGCCCTCACGAACGGAACACCAGACTTCCCTGGTGGCGCGGTGGTTAAGAATCCACCTGCCAATGCAGGGGACACGGGTTTGAGCCCTGGTCCGGGAAGATCCCACATGCTGTGGAGCAACTAAGCCCGTGCACCACAACTACTGAGCCTGCGCTCTAGAACCCGCGAGCCCCGACTGCTGAAGCCCACGCGCTTAGAGCCTGTGCTCTGCAACAAGAGAAGCCACCGCAATGAGAAGCCCCCACTCGCCGCAACTAGAGAAAGCCTCCGGGCAGCAATGCAGACCAAACACAGCCCAAAATTAATTAATTAATTAATTAAGAAAAAAAAATAAAGGCAGCACCTGGGGGCTGGCCGACTGAGGCACCAAGTCTTACATCACTTCTAGTTAGTATCCTGCATGTCAGGGCCATGCTGGACCTGGGGCTGCCCAGACAGAGTGGGGCCTGCATCACCCTTCCCAGGAGGGAGGGTGGAGGGAAACCCTGCATAACCTCTGAGGCCCTAAGAACCCTTGACTAAGGCTGAGCTCAATTTGAAACAGTGGGTGAGCAGAGCAGACATTTCATTCATCTATCAATGAGAATCCAGCACTGGAGGAGCAGAAAACAACGGCCTCGCTCAACCTTGACGCTAATCCTGACATGGACCCTAACCCTAAACTCTGATCCTGACCCTAAGCCCTGACCTAACCTTAGCCTAACCCGTACCCTAAACCTGTACCTTACCCTAACCCATGCTCTACCCGTATCCTACCTGTACCCCAATTCTAACCCATACCCTAACACCCTGAGACCAAAACCATAAACCTTAACCAATAAGCAAAACCATAACCATAACCAAACCATAAAATATAGTCATTAACCATACCCATAAATAACTCATTAACCATAAAACTTAAACCATAACAGCAACCATAAACCATACACAGCCCCAACCCTCACACCAGCCCCAGCCCTAATGCTAACCCTCCAAACCACTTACACCAAGCCAAGTCTAATCAGATTATACAAATACATCTTGAAAAAGAAAACTGGGGAATACTCTGGTGGCCCAGTGGTTAGGACTCTGTGCTTTCACTGCCAAGGGCTCGGGTTCGATCCCTGACTGGGGAACTAAGATCCCACAAGCCATGGGATGTGGCCAAAGTAAATAAATAATTAAAATGAAAGAAAACCACTATTTTAAAAAAGATTTTAAAAATAAAGGAAAAAAACAAGAAAACTACCCCAGTACAACTTATAAATAGGAATGTAAAAATCTATCACACAATAATAGCAACATGAAACCAACAGAACTTTAAATGGATAATGCCATAAGCAAGTATCTCTACACCAGGAATTTCAGGTTGCTCAACATATGAAAAGTAAGCAATGTATTCAACCACAATAATGGTGTGAAGTAAAAACACATAATCATATCAATTAATGCAAAACATCTACAATGAAAATCCAGTGTTATTTCATGAAAAACACTCAAGAAAGCAGGAATAAAAGGAAATGTGTTCAATATGGAAAAGAGTAGTACAAAAAGCCACAGCAAACATCATGCTCAACGTTTCAAGACTGAAAGATTTACTCCTGAAATCAGGAACAGGGCCAGGAAGCTGGCCTTCATCACCGTTACTCAATAGTGTACTGGAAGTTCTACCCAGAATCTTGAGGAAAGAAATAAAAGGCATCCATGGGTGAATGGAAAAATTAAAACCGGGTCTCTTCACAGAACATAGGTCACATCATCTTATATATAAAACTACCTATAATCAGCAAAGAAATTATTTGAGCTAATCAACTAATTAATAAGCAAAGTTACAGAACAAAATATCAATTCATGAAAATCTATCTTATATGCATACGCTGGCAAAAAATAATCTGAAAAAGAATTTATGAGAACAATTCCATTTTTAATAATGTCAACATCAATATTTAGGAGTATATTTAATCAAGGTACAAGACTTGTTTTTATGTATGTAAAGTTGTATGTTTGAAATTACTGGAAAGTCAATTACTTTTCAAAACATCATGTATGTCAACAGCATGCCAGAAAAGCAGAGAAAACATCAAACTTCCATATAGAAGCCAAGCCTTACCCAGATCCAGTTCACCCAAAGTCCACATGTCATTTAGAGGCACTGTGGGAAGGTTATATTAGGAGCCGCTGTCCTCCGTGTTGTGGACGACCTGGATATGGTAGAAACAGTGGGATTTTTGAATTCCAATTTTCCACTTCATTCCACAAAAACACTCTTAGAACTAATAAATCAATTCAGTAAAGTTGCAAAATCAATACACAGAAATCAGTTGCCTTTCTAAACACTAATAATGAACCATCAGAAAGAGAAAGAAAGCAACCCTATTTACAACTGCATCAAAAAGAACAAAATACCTGGGAATAAAGTCAACCAAGGAGGTGAAAGACCTGCACACTGAAAACTTGAAGACATTGATGAAGACATTGCAAGACACACCAAGAAATGGAAAGATATCCTGTTCTCATGGAATGGAACAATTAATATTGTTAAAACATCCATGCTACCCAAAGCAGTGGACACAGTGAATGCAATCCCTCCCAAAATTCCATGGTATTTTCCCCCAAAATAGAGCTAATCCTCCTAATATCTGTGGGGAACCACAAAGGACCCCAAATAGCCAAAGAAACCCTGAAAAAAGAGAACGGGCTGGAGGCATCTCCCTCCCTGACGTCACACTCTGCTGAGAAGCTACAGTCACCAAAACAGTGTGGACCTGGCTCAAAACGGGCACAGGGACCAGAGGAACAGGACAGAGAGACCAGAATTCAACCCACACGGACGGGGTCGGTGAATTTATGACACAGGGACCAAGGACACACCAAGGAGCACGACACTCCCCACGATAAATGGTGCTGGGAAAACTGGACGCCCCATAACTCACGCTGGCTACCCTGCACACAAACCTGACCAAACACCCAGCTTTCCACGCCAAGCCCTCCCTCGCTCACACGAAGACGGACCCCCTCAACGGTCAGTCGCCCACAGGAAGCTTCTCCCCACTTTTCCTCACCGTCTCTTCACCTTTTCCTCAGGCATCACCTGGGTCCTCAGGAAACCTAGTTCCCTAGTCAGCGTGGACGCAGCCCCACTTTGTCCTGAAGCCGAAACCCCAGCGAGTCCTAAGGAGACGGAGACCGAGCTCCTCTCAGCAGAGACGCTGAGCCGGGCGTCCTACCCGAAGGCCCCCGCCCCCGCCCCCGCCCCCGCGCCTGAGGCGGCTCAACTCCTCTCAGCTGCCCTCACAATCGAGTTCCATGGAACGAGCATGCGCTGTGGGTCAGAGAGGCGAACTCGGCGCCACCCTGTGGTCAGTGCAGGAAGTGCAGGCCGCGCCTCCCTCACAGGTCACTGGGGGCAGCGTGCCCTACTGACAGGACTGCTGAATCCATTCAACTGGAAATTCAAACGAAAATGGAGTCTCTATCCCAAAAGTTTTCTAAAAGTAGTTAAGGAACAATTAATTGGAAACCATTTAGAATGAAGTGAATGTAGATGCAAACTTTACAACTTATACCAAATTCACTCAAAGTTATTCAGAGGCAAATTTTATTTGAGTTTATAATTTATGTTTGGCTGCGTTGGGTCTTCGTTGCTGCATGTGGGCTTTCTCTAGTTGCGTCGAGCGGGGCTACTCTTCATTGCGGTGCACGGGCTTCTCATTGCGGGGGCTTCTCTTGTGGGCGAGCACGGGCTCTAGGCGCCCAGGCTTCAGTAGTTGTGCTGTGCAGGCTTGGTTGCTCTGCGGCATGTGGGATCTTCCCGGACCAGGGCTCGAGCCCGTGTCCCCTGCATTGGCAGGCGGACTCTTAACCACTGCGTCACCAGGGAAGTCCCCACAGACAAACTTTAAATACAAAACTATTCAAGGGGCTTCCCTGGTGGTGCAGTGGTTGAGAATCTGCCTGCTAATGCAGGGGACACGGGTTCGAGCCCTGGTCTGGGAAGATCCCACATGCCGTGGAGCAACTAGGCCCGTGAGCCACAACTACTGAGCCTGCGCGTCTGGAGCCTGTGCTCCGCAACAAGAGAGGCCGCGATAGTGAGAGGCCCGCGCACCGCGATGAAGAGGGGCCCCCGCTTGCCACAACTAGAGAAAGCCTTCGCACAGAGACGAAGACCCAACACAGCCAAAAATAAATAAATTAATTAATCAATTAAAAAGAAAAGCTGTCTCTCAAATTTAACTTCCAGAATGTATTCAGGAAAAACGCATACGCCCTTTTTGGCCAACCAAAGAAGCGGGCAATGCAAATCAACACTACAAAGAGGTATCACTTCGAATCAGAAAAAAGGACCATCCTCACAAAGGGTAAAAACCAGATATGCAGGACAAGGAGAGGAGAAAAGGGAGCCTCGTTACGCTGAAGGGGGGAATGTAAATTGCCAACGGCCACTCTGGAGAAGTGTGCTGTGTTTCCTAAAACATCTAAAAAACAGAGCTACAAAGCATAGGGCGCTTCCACTCATGGGCCTATATGTTGGAAAATCCAAAAATCCACAGGACGCAGGCACCCCGTTTACTGCTGCTATGTTTACAACAGCCTCGACTTGGGTACAACTTCATAGTCCTTGGAAGGAAAAAACGGTGAAAGAAAATTTGATACTTAAGCACAACGGAATATTACTCAGCCCTGAAATCAATGAAATGAGGCCAGTTGCAGCGACTCCGGGGGACTTATGTATGGTCATTGAGAGTGAAATAAGTTAGACAGCAAGAGAAACTTATCATAAGATATCACTTATAAAGGGAATCTAAAAATCGCCAACCGTGAACTGAATTACAAACAGAACACCATCACACATTTACAAAACACACTTATGGCTGCTTAAGGGGAAAAGTGTGGTGCGTTGATGCATAAACCAGGAGGTTGAAATTGGCACAGATACCGTTCCATACGCCAATAATGTAATCGCCAAGACATACTCATTGTTCAAGGAACTGGACTCAGCACACTCTATTCACAGAAAAAACATATATCTGACTACTAGAAACTAGAAAAGAATTTATTGATGTCTCTCTGTAAGTGACTCAGGTGGATGTACAGCACCAAGAAACACAACATTGCAAATCAGCTACACCCCATTATAAAAATTAATTATAAAAAAAGAAAGACAGTGAGAGAGAGAGGAATTCTCACAAAATTCAATCAGGGGCTGTGAGGCAACTGGACTGACCACATCTACACTCACAGATGAATGGGACGTAAGGCTGGACACCCTAACCCTAAACCCTAACCCTACCTTAACCCTAACCCTAACCCAACACTAACCCTAACCCTAAACCTAAACCCTAACCCTAACCCCTAACCCTAACCCAACCCTAAGCCTAACCCTAACCCCTAGCCCTAGCCCTAACCCTGACCCTAACCCCTAACCCTTAACCCCTAACCCCTAACCCTAACCAAGTTCACAAGTAAACTTCTCGCCCACCTGGAGAGAGCGATTTAATTTGAAAGAGTAAAGACACAATCAGCTCAGTAATTGGCCACGGGGGCTGGAGGGGCCAAGGCTAACCTGAGCTGGAGGAACGTGGGTGCCTGCCTGGATGCTCAGAGGCCAAGGGCTGTCCTGAGACCTGCTTGGACACCCGTGCAGATGGAACAAAGGATCCGTCCAGTCCCAAGAGGGCCCCACCAGCCCTCACGAACGCAACACCAGACTTCCCTGGTGGCGCAGTGGTCAAGAATTCACCTGCCAATGCAGGGGACACGGGTTTGAGCCCTGGTCCGGGAAGATCCCACATGCTGTGGAGCAACTAAGCCCGTGCACCACAACTACTGAGCCTGCGCTCTAGAACCCGCGAGCCCCAACTGCTGAAGCCCACGCGCTTAGAGCCTGTGCTCTGCAACAAGAGAAGCCACCGCAATGAGAAGCCCCCACTCGCCGCAACTAGAGAAAGCCTCCGGGCAGCAATGCAGACCCAACACAGCCCAAAATTAATTAATTAATTAATTAAGAAAAAAAAAAAGGCAGCACCTGGGGGCTGGCAGACTGATGCACCAAGTCTTACATCACGTCTAGTTAGTATCCTGCATGTCAGGGCCATGCTGGACCTGGGGCTGCCCAGACAGAGTGGGGCCTGCATCACCCTTCCCAGGAGGGAGGGTGGAGGGAAACCCTGCATGACCTCTGAGGCCCTAAGAACCCTTGACTAAGGCTGAGCTCAATTTGAAACAGTGGGTGAGCAGAGCAGACATTTCATTCATCTATCAATGAGAATCCAGCACTGGAGGAGCAGAAAACAATGGCCTCGCTCAACCTTGACGCTAATCCTGACACGGACCCTAACCCTAAACTCTGATCCTGACACTAAGCCCTGACCTAACCTTAGCCTAACCCGTACCCTAAACCTGTACCTTACCCTAACCCATGCTCTACCCGTATCCTACCTGTACCCCAATTCTAACCCATACACTAACACCCACTCTAACACAGAACCCTAACACCCTGAGACCAAAACCATAAACCTTAAAACCAATAAGCAAAACCATAACCATAACCAAACCATAAAATATATTCATTAACCATACCCATAAATAACTCATTAACCATAAAACTTAAACCATAACAGCAACCATAAACCATACACAGCCCCAACCCTCACACCAGCCCCAGCCCTAATGCTAACCCTCCAAACCACTTACACCAAGCCAAGTCTAATCAGATTATACAAATACATCTTGAAAAAGAAAACCGGGGAATACTCTGGTGGCCCAGTGGTTAGGACTCTGTGCTTTCACTGCCAAGGGCTCGGGTTCGATCCCTGACTGGGGAACTAAGATCCCACAAGCCATGGGATGTGGCCAAAGTAAATAAATAATTAAAATGAAAGAAAACCACTATTTTAAAAAAGATTTTAAAAATAAAGGAAAAAAACAAGAAAACTACCCCAGTACAACTTATAAATAGGAATGTAAAAATCTATCACACAATAATAGCAACATGAAACCAACAGAACTTTAAATGGATAATGCCATAAGCAAGTATCTCTACACCAGGAATTTCAGGTTGCTCAACATATGAAAAGTAAGCAATGTATTCAACCACAATAATGGTGTGAAGTAAAAACACATAATCATATCAATTAATGCAAAAAATCTACAATGAAAATCCAGTGTTATTTCATGAAAAACACTCAAGAAAGCAGGAATAAAAGGAAATGTGTTCAATATGGAAAAGAGTAGTACAAAAAGCCACAGCAAACATCATGCTCAACGTTTCAAGACTGAAAGATTTACTCCTGAAATCAGGAACAGGGCCAGGAAGCTGGCCTTCATCACCGTTACTCAATAGTGTACTGGAAGTTCTACCCAGAATCTTGAGGAAAGAAATAAAAGGCATCCATGGGTGAATGGAAAAATTAAAACCGGGTCTCTTCACAGAACATAGGTCACATCATCTTATATATAAAACTACCTATAATCAGCAAAGAAATTATTTGAGCTAATCAACTAATTAATAAGCAAAGTTACAGAACAAAATATCAATTCATGAAAATCTATCTTATATGCATACGCTGGCAAAAAATAATCTGAAAAAGAATTTATGAGAACAATTCCATTTTTAATAATGTCAACATCAATATTTAGGAGTATATTTAATCAAGGTACAAGACTTGTTTTTATGTATGTAAAGTTGTATGTTTGAAATTACTGGAAAGTCAATTACTTTTCAAAACATCATGTATGTCAACAGCATGCCAGAAAAGCAGAGAAAACATCAAACTTCCATATAGAAGCCAAGCCTTACCCAGATCCAGTTCACCCAAAGTCCACATGTCATTTAGAGGCACTGTGGGAAGGTTATATTAGGAGCCGCTGTCCTCCGTGTTGTGGACGACCTGGATATGGTAGAAACAGTGGGATTTTTGAATTCCAATTTTCCACTTCATTCCACAAAAACACTCTTAGAACTAATAAATCAATTCAGTAAAGTTGCAAAATCAATACACAGAAATCAGTTGCCTTTCTAAACACTAATAATGAACCATCAGAAAGAGAAAGAAAGCAACCCTATTTACAACTGCATCCAAAAGAACAAAATACCTGGGAATAAAGTCAACCAAGGAGGTGAAAGACCTGCACACTGAAAACTTGAAGACATTGATGAAGACATTGCAAGACACACCAAGAAATGGAAAGATATCCTGTTCTCATGGAATGGAACAATTAATATTGTTAAAACATCCATGCTACCCAAAGCAGTGGACACAGTGAATGCAATCCCTCCCAAAATTCCATGGTATTTTCCCCCAAAATAGAGCTAATCCTCCTAATATCTGTGGGGAACCACAAAGGACCCCAAATAGCCAAAGAAACCCTGAAAAAAGAGAACGGGCTGGAGGCATCTCCCTCCCTGACGTCACACTCTGCTGAGAAGCTACAGTCACCAAAACAGTGTGGACCTGGCTCAAAACGGGCACAGGGACCAGAGGAACAGGACAGAGAGACCAGAATTCAACCCACACGGACGGGGTCGGTGAATTTATGACACAGGGACCAAGGACACACCAAGGAGCACGACACTCCCCACGATAAATGGTGCTGGGAAAACTGGACGCCCCATAACTCACGCTGGCTACCCTGCACACAAACCTGACCAAACACCCAGCTTTCCACGCCAAGCCCTCCCTCGCTCACACGAAGACGGACCCCCTCAACGGTCAGTCGCCCACAGGAAGCTTCTCCCCACTTTTCCTCACCGTCTCTTCACCTTTTCCTCAGGCATCACCTGGGTCCTCAGGAAACCTAGTTCCCTAGTCAGCGTGGACGCAGCCCCACTTTGTCCTGAAGCCGAAACCCCAGCGAGTCCTAAGGAGACGGAGACCGAGCTCCTCTCAGCAGAGACGCTGAGCCGGGCGTCCTACCCGAAGGCCCCCGCCCCCGCCCCCGCCCCCGCGCCTGAGGCGGCTCAACTCCTCTCAGCTGCCCTCACAATCGAGTTCCATGGAACGAGCATGCGCTGTGGGTCAGAGAGGCGAACTCGGCGCCACCCTGTGGTCAGTGCAGGAAGTGCAGGCCGCGCCTCCCTCACAGGTCACTGGGGGCAGCGTGCCCTACTGACAGGACTGCTGAATCCATTCAACTGGAAATTCAAACGAAAATGGAGTCTCTATCCCAAAAGTTTTCTAAAAGTAGTTAAGGAACAATTAATTGGAAACCATTTAGAATGAAGTGAATGTAGATGCAAACTTTACAACTTATACCAAATTCACTCAAAGTTATTCAGAGGCAAATTTTATTTGAGTTTATAATTTATGTTTGGCTGCGTTGGGTCTTCGTTGCTGCATGTGGGCTTTCTCTAGTTGCGTCGAGCGGGGCTACTCTTCATTGCGGTGCACGGGCTTCTCATTGCGGGGGCTTCTCTTGTGGGCGAGCACGGGCTCTAGGCGCCCAGGCTTCAGTAGTTGTGCTGTGCAGGCTTGGTTGCTCTGCGGCATGTGGGATCTTCCCGGACCAGGGCTCGAGCCCGTGTCCCCTGCATTGGCAGGCGGACTCTTAACCACTGCGTCACCAGGGAAGTCCCCACAGACAAACTTTAAATACAAAACTATTCAAGGGGCTTCCCTGGTGGTGCAGTGGTTGAGAATCTGCCTGCTAATGCAGGGGACACGGGTTCGAGCCCTGGTCTGGGAAGATCCCACATGCCGTGGAGCAACTAGGCCCGTGAGCCACAACTACTGAGCCTGCGCGTCTGGAGCCTGTGCTCCGCAACAAGAGAGGCCGCGATAGTGAGAGGCCCGCGCACCGCGATGAAGAGTGGCCCCCGCTTGCCACAACTAGAGAAAGCCTTCGCACAGAGACGAAGACCCAACACAGCCAAAAATAAATAAATTAATTAATCAATTAAAAAGAAAAGCTGTCTCTCAAATTTAACTTCCAGAATGTATTCAGGAAAAACGCATACGCCCTTTTTGGCCAACCAAAGAAGCGGGCAATGCAAATCAACACTACAAAGAGGTATCACTTCGAATCAGAAAAAAGGACCATCCTCACAAAGGGTAAAAACCAGATATGCAGGACAAGGAGAGGAGAAAAGGGAGCCTCGTTACGCTGAAGGGGGGAATGTAAATTGCCAACGGCCACTCTGGAGAAGTGTGCTGTGTTTCCTAAAACATCTAAAAAACAGAGCTACAAAGCATAGGGCGCTTCCACTCATGGGCCTATATGTTGGAAAATCCAAAAATCCACAGGACGCAGGCACCCCGTTTACTGCTGCTATGTTTACAACAGCCTCGACTTGGGTACAACTTCATAGTCCTTGGAAGGAAAAAACGGTGAAAGAAAATTTGATACTTAAGCACAACGGAATATTACTCAGCCCTGAAATCAATGAAATGAGGCCAGTTGCAGCGACTCCGGGGGACTTATGTATGGTCATTGAGAGTGAAATAAGTTAGACAGCAAGAGAAACTTATCATAAGATATCACTTATAAAGGGAATCTAAAAATCGCCAACCGTGAACTGAATTACAAACAGAACACCATCACACATTTACAAAACACACTTATGGCTGCTTAAGGGGAAAAGTGTGGTGCGTTGATGCATAAACCAGGAGGTTGAAATTGGCACAGATACCGTTCCATACGCCAATAATGTAATCGCCAAGACATACTCATTGTTCAAGGAACTGGACTCAGCACACTCTATTCACAGAAAAAACATATATCTGACTACTAGAAACTAGAAAAGAATTTATTGATGTCTCTCTGTAAGTGACTCAGGTGGATGTACAGCACCAAGAAACACAACATTGCAAATCAGCTACACCCCATTATAAAAATTAATTATAAAAAAAGAAAGACAGTGAGAGAGAGAGGAATTCTCACAAAATTCAATCAGGGGCTGTGAGGCAACTGGACTGACCACATCTACACTCACAGATGAATGGGACGTAAGGCTGGACACCCTAACCCTAAACCCTAACCCTACCTTAACCCTAACCCTAACCCAACACTAACCCTAACCCTAAACCTAAACCCTAACCCTAACCCCTAACCCTAACCCAACCCTAAGCCTAACCCTAACCCCTAGCCCTAGCCCTAACCCTGACCCTAACCCCTAACCCTTAACCCCTAACCCCTAACCCTAACCAAGTTCACAAGTAAACTTCTCGCCCACCTGGAGAGAGCGATTTAATTTGAAAGAGTAAAGACACAATCAGCTCAGTAATTGGCCACGGGGGCTGGAGGGGCCAAGGCTAACCTGAGCTGGAGGAACGTGGGTGCCTGCCTGGATGCTCAGAGGCCAAGGGCTGTCCTGAGACCTGCTTGGACACCCGTGCAGATGGAACAAAGGATCCGTCCAGTCCCAAGAGGGCCCCACCAGCCCTCACGAACGCAACACCAGACTTCCCTGGTGGCGCAGTGGTCAAGAATTCACCTGCCAATGCAGGGGACACGGGTTTGAGCCCTGGTCCGGGAAGATCCCACATGCTGTGGAGCAACTAAGCCCGTGCACCACAACTACTGAGCCTGCGCTCTAGAACCCGCGAGCCCCAACTGCTGAAGCCCACGCGCTTAGAGCCTGTGCTCTGCAACAAGAGAAGCCACCGCAATGAGAAGCCCCCACTCGCCGCAACTAGAGAAAGCCTCCGGGCAGCAATGCAGACCCAACACAGCCCAAAATTAATTAATTAATTAATTAAGAAAAAAAAAAAGGCAGCACCTGGGGGCTGGCAGACTGATGCACCAAGTCTTACATCACGTCTAGTTAGTATCCTGCATGTCAGGGCCATGCTGGACCTGGGGCTGCCCAGACAGAGTGGGGCCTGCATCACCCTTCCCAGGAGGGAGGGTGGAGGGAAACCCTGCATGACCTCTGAGGCCCTAAGAACCCTTGACTAAGGCTGAGCTCAATTTGAAACAGTGGGTGAGCAGAGCAGACATTTCATTCATCTATCAATGAGAATCCAGCACTGGAGGAGCAGAAAACAATGGCCTCGCTCAACCTTGACGCTAATCCTGACACGGACCCTAACCCTAAACTCTGATCCTGACACTAAGCCCTGACCTAACCTTAGCCTAACCCGTACCCTAAACCTGTACCTTACCCTAACCCATGCTCTACCCGTATCCTACCTGTACCCCAATTCTAACCCATACACTAACACCCACTCTAACACAGAACCCTAACACCCTGAGACCAAAACCATAAACCTTAAAACCAATAAGCAAAACCATAACCATAACCAAACCATAAAATATATTCATTAACCATACCCATAAATAACTCATTAACCATAAAACTTAAACCATAACAGCAACCATAAACCATACACAGCCCCAACCCTCACACCAGCCCCAGCCCTAATGCTAACCCTCCAAACCACTTACACCAAGCCAAGTCTAATCAGATTATACAAATACATCTTGAAAAAGAAAACCGGGGAATACTCTGGTGGCCCAGTGGTTAGGACTCTGTGCTTTCACTGCCAAGGGCTCGGGTTCGATCCCTGACTGGGGAACTAAGATCCCACAAGCCATGGGATGTGGCCAAAGTAAATAAATAATTAAAATGAAAGAAAACCACTATTTTAAAAAAGATTTTAAAAATAAAGGAAAAAAACAAGAAAACTACCCCAGTACAACTTATAAATAGGAATGTAAAAATCTATCACACAATAATAGCAACATGAAACCAACAGAACTTTAAATGGATAATGCCATAAGCAAGTATCTCTACACCAGGAATTTCAGGTTGCTCAACATATGAAAAGTAAGCAATGTATTCAACCACAATAATGGTGTGAAGTAAAAACACATAATCATATCAATTAATGCAAAAAATCTACAATGAAAATCCAGTGTTATTTCATGAAAAACACTCAAGAAAGCAGGAATAAAAGGAAATGTGTTCAATATGGAAAAGAGTAGTACAAAAAGCCACAGCAAACATCATGCTCAACGTTTCAAGACTGAAAGATTTACTCCTGAAATCAGGAACAGGGCCAGGAAGCTGGCCTTCATCACCGTTACTCAATAGTGTACTGGAAGTTCTACCCAGAATCTTGAGGAAAGAAATAAAAGGCATCCATGGGTGAATGGAAAAATTAAAACCGGGTCTCTTCACAGAACATAGGTCACATCATCTTATATATAAAACTACCTATAATCAGCAAAGAAATTATTTGAGCTAATCAACTAATTAATAAGCAAAGTTACAGAACAAAATATCAATTCATGAAAA
>NW_028122122.1:0-54083 GCF_965194805.1 Balaenoptera borealis | reverse complement strand
GCCCGTGTCACCTCCTGGCCCTGGGACGCGAGGGGCCGGGCCGGCCCAGGGGGGACCCTGTGAGGCCTTGGCTGGCGCATCTCTCAGGACAGCTGACGTGGATCAGCTCTCCGGCAGGAAAGATGCTGTTTCTGGGTTCGGTCAGGTAAGTCAGTGGCTCCCCGCTAAGAGTACGCACGGGAACCTAGCCCGGGTTAGCTGAGCAGCGCTGGCCTATGGCCTGAGGCGTCCAGTCCCTCCCCCTCCCCCAGCTCACCCATGGAAGCCCTAACCCCCCCCACGGGATGGACTCTGGAGGCGGGCCTTTGGGAGGTAATAGGGCCTGGACGAGGTCATGCGGGTGGCACCTCCATGATGGGGTCAGTGAAGACGCCCACCAGCCCTGACCTCCCCCGCTCGGCGGAGACCCCGCTGCTTGGAGGTCCTACGCTTTCCTTGCTGTTTTGCGGTTTACTCTGGGCTTTACCGGGGGGCAGGGTCGGAGGGCTATGGGGGTGCGTGGGTGGCCCTTATTGCCTGGAGCAGATGGTTTGGGAGACGGGGCAAGGCCTCGGGAACGAAAGGCGGCGTTCCCGGCTCGGTGGTGACTCCGTGGGCACTCGGCGCCCGCCCCACGCGCCCGGCCCCGGACAGGAGGGGCCGGTCTGCGCAGGCGCATCCGGGGCACCCGAAAGGAGCGGGGCTTCACGCCGGAGCTGAGTCTGTGCAGCCCGACGGGGCCTCCGGGGCGGCCTGCGGGGGGCAGGGTGGCAGCCAATCCGGAGCCGGGAGGCGTCGTCAGGGGTGTCTGCGCAGGCGCCCTGGGCGTCCCGGGGCCGAAGGGGCGGGGCCGCGTGAGGCGCGCAGGCTCCTCCTCGGCTCTCAGAGGGACGCGCGGCGGCCATGCAGGCCCCGGGGGACGGCAGCGCGGCAGGCGCAGGGGGCCGAGGTGGCCAGCAAAGCTCCGGGACTCCTGGTTGCCAGAGAAGATCAGGTAGCCCTGAAGGCGAGGGTGGTCCCCGGCGCCCGGAAGCCCGGCGTGGGCCTGGCCGGGAGGAGGAGCAGCGATGAGAGGCCCTGCTGCAGGCCGTCAGGGTGGGCGGGCGTCACGTGCCCTAAGACGTGGTGGAGGTGCAGCGCTCGTGGCTGACAGGCCTGGAAGAAGACAGCTGGTGCTGTATCCTTTCCGTGGAGCCTCCCTGGGGCTGGGGCAGCGCTGCGGTGGCCGGGTACGTGGCGGCCGCCTGCGGAGGGGGCGGAGGGGACGGAGGGGAGCGCAGGGCGCAGTCAGGGGCAGCAGGGCGGGCAGCCTGGCAGGAAAGGGGATTGTCAATGCCTGAGGAGCCTGGAGCCTGGAGGGTGGGGAAGGGACCGAAGGGTTAGGGAGGCGGGCTCCGGGCGGGGTCTCATCCTGGGGTAAAAACGGGCCTCTGGAGGTGTGGGCAAGCCCGAGATACCAGCAGATTCAGTAGCGGGTGGTGCCTTAACCACGTCTCCCCCAGCAACCTCACAGTGCCTTTCCGATCCCTCCTGGAGGCAACACGGCCCACAGAGGCTCTGATCGCAGGTGCCCAGCGTGACCCAGGCGTGATTCGGGAGGAATATACAGTGGATGGCAGTGCCCTAACTATGTGAGTTCTAGGAAGAGTCTGCCGTGGGCGGGGGTCGGTGGCAGGTGCTGGGATCTGATCTCTGTCTTAAGAGTGCTGTGATGGGGCCGCCCATATACGGGCTTGGTATAAGGAGGGGGCTGGGGGCTGGTGCCCTGGACCTACGTGAGCGATCTCCCCTTTAACCTGATTTCCCTTTTCCCTCACTTGTAGTAGATGGACTGCTGAAGACCTTGATCTCTTCCGAATTTCCATCGACTCCATCTTCGATCAGCTTTCCCGGGTGATTGGGAATATTCAGCACCTTTGGCTCCCGCCTCCCTAAAGGCTACGCGAAGGAAAGGGGGCTGAGGGCTAACCTTGTGTCCCCTACTAGGCAAGGCTTAGGGAATTCAAACTTGAGTAATCACCACTTTGTTATTTGGGTTTAATGTTTTGCCAGTACTGGCCCTTGGTATCTCTTGGTTCACTTGTTTGGTTTCCCTGCGGCTCGAGGAGTGGGATGCTTCAATGTGTATTACTGCAGAAAATAAAACTAGGCTACTGTTTTGTGTCACAGTTTCTTTTCAGCTGATGCATTTCTGGATTTTTTATCTTTGTCCTCGTGTTGGAGGGAAGGTTCTGGAATTCAGATATTCCAGTAGTACAAGGTAATTGAAGACAGTTTAGGAAAATGAAAATCAAGCCCGATGTTCAGCACTAACTACTGTCAACATTTTAGAACTATTTTTTGAGTTGTACTTGCACGCTAAATGTATAACGGTATGCGATGTAGAAGTCATCAAGTTTAGCATTCAATTTTTTCCTGACTTTTTTTCATTTAACATACTAGCTTCTCCACATTCTAAAAACTCTTCAAAAATATGTTATTGAGTGAAGGTATATAAGATGCATCATAATGTAATCATTGAACATTTACGTTGTTTTCAGTTTTTTCATCGCTACGGTTAACGATTCAATGGAATTCATGTATGTAATTCTTTCCATGAATGGTTATTTCCTTAAAGTATATTCCAAAAGTTAGAAATATTGATCTAAATGTTTACTTTTCTATTTCTTTTTTGAGACTCTTGATCACAGGGAATTCCCTGTCAGTCCAGTGGTTAGGACACCGTGCTTCCACTGCAGGGGGCACGGGTTCGATCCCTGGTTGGGGAACTAAGATCCTGTAAGCCACGCGGCATGGAAAAAAAAGAGAGAGAGAGAGAGAGAGAGAGAGAGAGGAAACAGACTGTCTTTAAAAAAAAAAAACAAAGACTCTATCACAATTTCTCTTCAGAAAATACACCTACTACCAGATTTCTGGTTTCCTAACATCCTTGTCACAATTGGCTTGGTTTCCTACTAAAATTGAAAACTTGGTTTGCACAAGAATAGAAAAGCCCTAGGCACAGTAAAATAGCAGTGTTGTGGCTGACTGGACTTGTTTCAGATCAGTGCAGAAAAGTGCTGGTACAAGAACAATTAGTTGAGCGTTTGGGCAGGCGGAGTTAGCTCCCTCTGATATCCTTTACCCTGTGATCGTGCTAAACTCACTGACTGGTTCTCCTCACTCTTGTACATTGCATTCGGTTTTCTACATAGACAATCACGTTGTCTGCAGAGAAAATTTTGCTTCTTCCTTTCCGATTGGGATGTCTTTTATCAATTGATCTGTCTCCTCATAACGGGCTGGAGTTTTCTGAATCTTAGCATACCCTTTTCCTTGGGTGCTGGGTATTTTTTTTCCTAAGTATCTTCCAGAACTTCAAAAAAATCTAATATTGTTAACTTACTTGGAAACAGTTTGATCCTTTTGAGTCTTGCCTTGAGACTTTATGGGTGGGAGCAGAGCAGCTTTTAGTTTTCCACACTACTGAGACAAGATCCCTCTGAGTACTGTATATGATGTCACCCGAATTCGGAGTTTGGACTAGCGGACCCTCCGCCCTTGGGCACGGTTCTCCCCCTGTGCCGCTGTGTCCTCTCCGGTCCTCCACCCGCCAGCTCCGGCTGCCTGCGCTCTGCGATCCACCCCCGAGACCTGGGGAGGCGGCTGGACTCGGTCCGGACAGTCCGTGTAGACAGCAAGCTGGGGCAGCTGCACGGCTCACCTCTTCGGGGTCTCAGCTCCCAGAGGTCACTGAGGGTCCTCCCTCGCCTGAGGCCCAGTTTCTTCACAGCCTGTGTTTCATATCTTTTGGCTGCATTTAGGGGATTCTTGCCAGCCAGTGGCGGGGAGATCCGGTCCCTGTTCCTGCACGTGCGTGAGCGGAGTCTGCCGGGACAGAACCCAGAGAGCTCTGGCCGCGTGGGCTGGAGGGAGGGGGACGCTGGTGCTGGGGATGGTGGCGGTGGGCATGGCGATGACGGTGATGAAGGAGCATCTCCCCCGCCGGCACGCAGCAGCTCTGGTGGCTACAGTTATCCTGCCTTTCAAAATATAAGTCAGATCACGTCTCCCCTGCCTAAGTCCCGTCACGGGCTCCATTCTCACCCAGAACATAAGCCAGAGGCCCTTGTAACGGCCAGCAAGCCCCCACACTCTAATCTGTGAATCCCCCATCGCCCCTCTCACCTCCTCTGCTCTCTCTTGCTCACTCCACGCCAGCCACGCTGGCCTCTTGCCTGTGCCCTCAACATTCCGGGTTTTCTACTGACTTAGGGCTTCTGCACAGTCTGTTCTCCCTGCCTTGAATGTGCTCTCCAATACTGCGCCTGGCTGACTCTCTCATCTCCTGCGAGTCGGCCCGGGTCTCATCTTCTCACCCTACTTCTTCCTGCGGCCACCAACAGCGCAGCGTGCAGCCAATCCTCTTCATGCTGTTCTTTTCCACACCACTCATCACCTTCTCTAATACAGTAGAATTTACAAGTTGACTTTTTATTTCCTGCCTCTTCCCCATAGAGATAACCACTATTCTGACTCCTACCACCGTAGAGTATGAAAGTGAATTAAAAGTCTCATGTTGAAGACCTAAACAATGGAAATGATTTAACATTTCAAGACAGATATGAAACAGTTAGGATGCAATTGTTCATACAAAGGTAAGCAAAAGATAAAACTCATGGAAATGGAGGTTTCGACCATGAAACCAAGACCAAAACAACAGTGCTGGACAGAAGCCAAATGGCTCTGATAAGGCAGAGGGGACGCGTGCCATGGATCGTTCTGCCTTCCCCATGGAGCTCCCCCAGGAACCGATGTCTGTACGCGGCGGCAGAGTGGGGTCAGGTTCGTTCCCATCCCCGTGGAGCTCCAGTGACCTGGCAGCCTTGACTGTCCCCGCGGCTCTCCAGCCCCCCTCTGCCGTCGGTGAAGTGCCCGTGGCGGGGAGTGTGCGTCTCGGCTCTGCTGTCTCCCGTCGGGCCCCCTGCTCCAGCCTCCACCACTGCCACTCGCTCTCAGTTGCAGAAAATAAAAACTAAATTTATAACAACAAATGACAATTAAAATAAGGAAATGATAACGATAAATGCAATTTAAGATCAAGGAAAATAAAGAAGTAGAAAGCTGGCAACTTAGGGAGCTGTCTGCTGAAGTAAAGAGGCCAGAGCACGAGGGGCCTGGGGCTCAGAGACCTTTAGGTCAGGTTTCCCGGCCCCTGCTTCTGAGGTTAGCCCTGTGGGCCGACCTGCTCTCCTTTAGGTCAAGGGCTCGGTCTGGAGTGTGTGTCAGGAAAAAGCGTTCATGGTAATCAGCCTCGTACTTGACCAGGGGGAGGAATTTCACGTGGCTTCTCCTCCTTCCTCTCAGCACCAGGACTCCCGTTGGCTGTAGGGTCTCTGCTTTTGGCCTGTTTTCCCCAGACCTGAGCCCCTGCTATTCTGGTGGTCTCTGCCTCACATCGTGGCCTAGAGATGCTGCTGACCTGGCAGCCAGGGCAACTGGGAGTCTCAGCCATAGGGAAAAGGGAGGCGGTGGCACAAGAGACCCCCTCTGGGGAGAAGCAAGCTGGGCGCTGTTGCTTTTTAATGTCACTAATGACAAAGGTGGTGTTATACGTGGTATCTGGCAGAGCCGGTAACTTTACTGCCAATGATCGGAGCTAGTTGCTGACCCAGGTGTCAAGATGTGGTTTGGCTGAGCAGGAGCGGCGCTGCTTACAGCCACCCGCTCACCTGTTTGCAGCGAAGCAACATGGATGCAGGTCATGCCATGGGAGTCAGGTGAAGTCTGTTGTACTTGAAAATGGCAGTGAAGTCTACTTCCGCTTATTCAGGTTTCAGAATGCGTCCCGTAGTTTTTCAGATGTCGTCACTTAAATAAGAGGGCACTTAGGTCACGATTCCTCTCCTTGTAAGACTTTTATTAGTGCCAGACATGAAATAGTAAAGGCATAGTGAATTGTGAAACATCTGCACGGTTGTGGATACAAAGGTGGTTTGAACGGGGCCCGAGGAGGAGGCCTTGAGAGGGGGGAGGCCAGGCCTAAGGGGAGCCATCAGTCTCGACCCGGACCCAACGGCCACGACTCAGCTGCTGTTTGCTGCGTGGTGAAGTGGCCTGGACACTGAGTCCCCAGGGTCACACCATGCGCTTGTAGCCAGGCTGTGTGCTGGGCCTCAGGGCTCCTCCCTCCCCGAGGAAAGCTTAACTCCCAACGTTCCTGGGCCTGTGGACTTAGGCTTGAGACCCTTCGGTCCCCCTTTCTGCATGACAAAACCCCTGATCTGGAAGTATTTCCTAATGAAAGGAGACGGAAGGAAACGGAGCAAAAAGGAGCTACAGAAAATAATGCGAGATTAATTGCTGCACTGTCCTGTTGATTCCCAGATCTTCTAGAAAGGTGTACTCTGCGCAGTGTACAGACATGCCATGTGTACTTGACTTGGAGTGGTATCTGGGATCATTTCTGGTAAAAAAAAAAAACACACAAAAATCCCTCAGACCCCATCAGAATCATAGCCCTCCATTACACGTGGATTACCTCTGCCGGAAAACAAGATTTGGCCGGCATCGTTGTGATTTACGGTGCCTTTCCCAGGAGCATATGCTGCCGTCAGCTCAAAACTATCTGTATTTTGTGTCCCTGAATCATCATGCCTTTGTGTAGCTATCCATTGGCAGTGTTATCAAAGCAAGGCATAATCCCATACACCCTGGGAATCCCATACACCCAAGACATAATCCTATACGCCCTGGCGAAGTCATATTTTTTTAAATCCCTAATCACTTCCAAACAAGTCACACTGCTCGAGTGTCTATTGTTTCGTGCAGTAAGCATGTCCCTGGAAACGTTTTGTAGAAACAGATTTTTGTTTTTTGGTCAACTGGATGACATTTCACTGCCGACAAAATTTCAGCTGCCTTTACTATTCCAATCTATCCTCAATCTGCTGAGGTACTTGACACTTGGACGAACAGTTTTTCTGCACTGGCCTTTGTCAGGCAATCAGTGACCTAAACACAGGTGGCCCACACATAGGGAAGCCACCATCTATGGGAACTGGCAGTCCGTAGCCCTGGATTCCTGCCTGAGGCTCTGTGACTCCTTGCAAGTCACAGAAGGAAGAAGGCAGCTCCTTACAGGCTCTGGCCGGGGAGCAGGCCGTGGGCTCAGGGAGCCCTCTCGTGGCTCCATCCAGGCTCACTAAGGACTCTTAACTCAGTCCAAGCCCTTGGCAATTGCCCCCCGTCTTGCTCTGGGAAGAAAATGATGTCACCAGACCGTGCTGCTTTGAACACCAAAATTACTTCTTTTCTGGTCTGAAAAACCAAGATTTTGGCACTTACCTTCGGAGCAGTTCGAGACCCTGAAACCCTGCAGCAAAGCTTACAGTTGCCCTGCCTAACCCTGGCTGCCGCAGACCTGCCCGCCTACGTGATCCGTCCCCGTATATGAGACACCGTGGCCGAACAGTGGGCCAGAACCTGCCGACTACCCAGTTGTTCAGATTTGTCTTCTGGCTGCAGGTGCTCAGAAGGATCAGGTAGGGGCATTAAGTAAAACTCCGTGCCCAATCGAGCCTGTCGTCTGGGTCCCCTGAACCCCAGTGCCCCAGGAAGGAAGGGGTGACAAGATGCCCTCATTGCATGGTGGGAACGTGTGCACGCTCCAGAGCTAGTCACCACTAAAGCAGAAGGGAAACATTAGCCGGGAAACCCGAGACTTGAAGTCACCGGTTTTCGGTTGGTTGGTTTGTTGTTGTTGTTTGGGTCATAACAATCACTCAGAAGCTTGAGTCCAGCACAGTGTGGCCAGGGATAGCTTTCCCCGGGGTGGCAAAGGTTCTTCTGCCAGCACTAGCCAGCTCATGGGACACACATGGCAAGGGGACCACGTGAACCAAGCATGGATTTCACACTGATTGTCGGGAGGTGTCTCTAATGGTAACTGCTGATTACGCTAGAGTGCCCCGTTTGGACACCACACAAAGAAACCCTGGCTCGACAGGCATACCTTTCAAGTGGAAAAGCACCTGCTCAAAATCCTATGAAAGGGAGAGGAGATGATGAGTCATCCCGTGTCTGCACGTGTCTCCCACGCGTCTCCGAAGTTACCCTAAGTGACTGAGGCAGCAGTAGACGGCGGAAGGAGCCGGACTCGCTGTCTCACTCCATGAGTCATCCTGGGCCAAGCGTTCCCTTCTCTGGTTCTTGGTATTGTTTTCCTCGAAGTGGGAGCAGTGATCGCCGCCAAGCCTAGCTTCCGAGGTCTTTGAGGGGAAGAGATGAGACGGTGCGTGTGAAAGCATGCCGGGAAAAGGCCAACAGCAAAGGGACACCCGGCCACAGGCGGCTGCTTAAGCACAACGATGTCCCTAGAGCCACCGGGGGTCATCTGATCTGCTCATGCCGGACCTCGGGACTCAATGCTCCTGTCACTGGCATTGTCTTCCTGCCACCATCCCTAGGCTTGGTGTCTTGCACTGTGTCCTCAGGGGTGGGGACAAGATGGTGTCCAGGCGCGTCTCTCCTCGGATCATTCATGATTCCAGCGGAAGCACAGGACAGAGGTCGAGACTTCAGGCGCTGGAGTCAAAAGATGTCATCCCGTTGGCTCCAATCTGCACGTCAAAGGCTCCACTGGAGAAGATTTCTGACGCCTCTTTTGCTTTGGTGGCTCCCACCCTGCCGGGATGGAGCTGTCTACGTCCCGGCGCACCGGCCTGAGGCTCGGCAGGGGCGAGCGCGGCCGCTGACGAGGGCCGGCCCCGCTCAGAGCCCCTGCCCGCAGCCCAGCGCCGTCACGCTTTGGACTGCCTCTCGTCCGTCCACTCCTGCTTTGTGCTCTGCAGAGCTTGCGTCTTCTGCTCGTCCACTTGCACGTAGTCTACTCTCTGCTCCTCTGAGAAGAGGAGTTTCTGAAGGGGGAGAACAGAAAGCTTTCGTTACATCCAATTTAAAAATTCGGCACAATGTCAGTCAGTCTCTGGTGGCTTACAGTGTCGAGTATTGGCTGGCCCTCCCTCCTGGGTCGTCACTTGCAGAAGTGTCACGCTGCGTGTGAATGTGCGTGAATCTCTCCTCACCTCTGCTCCCTTCAACTTGGCCCTAGCCAGCTGACTCGCCTTGACCAGTATAACGTGAGTGGGGTGACGGGTGCCCCTCCTAAAGAGAAGAGAGGCGTCCTGCGATCCTGCACTCTCCCTTTTTCCCCTGCCAGGACGCCGGCCGGCATGCCTCACGTGGGGACCGTGACGGACTGTCCCACAGGCGACAACTGAGAAGCCTTTGCGGTCGAAAGCCGCAGAGATTCGGGGCTTGTCTTCACTGCACAGCCGACCAGAACTGGCTAATGCACCGTCTGTGCTTCTCTGTCTATCCCGCTGACCAGCTTTGCTGGACTATCATTTTAGGTTTGTGGAATGAAACGAAAGGTAAAGGGCAAGTGGGAGCTCATTCAGCAAAAGGGAAGGGAAGCCTCCCAGACTCTTCTTTTCTCCACACACACAAAATGAAATTACACTGTATATTCTGTTCAGCAAGTGATTTTTCTCATCAAACAATAATACACTGGTAGCGCAGTCTAGACTACGACCATCCCTTGCTAAGAAATATTTAGCCGTTGTCCACTGCTTACCAGCCACTCATTCCATGGCTTCCCCTGTGCAGTGAGTGACAACAGTCAATGGCTAAGGTCCCTTACACGTATTGACTCACTGAATCCTCACGACAGGCTTCAACGTAGGCGTTATTTCTGCTGACCACTCCACAGACAAGAATACTACTCAGAGGAGTCAAAACTGCCCAACCTGGCACTTGAGGCCCTTGACGGAGCTGTTTCAAAGCCAGCTGACAGCTCCCGTCACCACTCCCCAGAGTCTAGCCAAACGGGGCTGTTACTTCTTCCCTCAGCAGGCCCTTCCTATGCCTGGACTACACTTTACCCCACCCTCATCTCTGCCAGAGCAATTTCTCAACAAACCTTGTGGTCCGAATTTTGAAGAGCACGAAGACTACGTCCATTTACACATAGACGTGCAAAGAACGTTCCCCCCGAGGGAAATACACCAGGGCTTCTGGGCGGCAGAATTAGGGCTGATTTTAAGACTCTTCACTGTACGTGTCTGTATGTCTCAGACTTTGCAAAGAGAACATCCATGGTGGAATCATCGAAACAAAATCCAAACCGAAATGGAATCTCCTGGGAATTCTCAGACACAGAGTACTTCCTACCTGCTGCACAGGGGCTGGTGACGCTGAGTTGAAGTCCAGGGCTAAATAATCCAGGCTGAATTTCCTCGTCCACGTCAGGGCTCCACTGCTCAGCAAGTTGGCTTCTCCGTGCTCCTCCTAGAAACCAACGTCACAGGATGCGCGTTACCGATTTCGGGCCGGGCCGCCCAGGGGAAGAGCAGCTGCCATCGGACAACAGCGGCCCGACGAGTCCTGTGCAGCTCGCGGCCTGCACCTCGGAAGGAGAGCTGGCTTTGAAATACAGTACAGCCCATTTGGCCTTCACATGAAGCTATGCCTTCATTCACCATTGAAGCAGCTGGCCAAAATCTCCCCCAAGAAGAAATCATTTCACGGATCTGACAGGCCCACGATACCTTAGAGACTTGAAATCCTGAAAAGGTCAATCACACTTACGAAAGCTTTCGTAAAGACATCCCAAGTGCATTTAAAGATACTTTATACAATACAAACAGGGATAACGTGTGCAGCACACAGCCATGGCATCTCCATCCGGCTTCAGACTACACCACCGCTACACGACACACACGGCACATGCCGAGGGCCCCCTTCTACTGCTGCCTTCTTGCCCCCCAAGGGGGTGAGTGCTATCCTGAACTTGGTGTTTACCACTTTTGTTTTTAAAGATGGTTTTATGAATGTGTGAGTGTCCTTAAGTGACATACTGTTTTGTTTTGCCTGTTTTGAACTTTTATCAATAGAACCGTATTGTATGCATTTTTGGTGACTTCAATTTGCGCTCCATTTACATACTTCACATTCACCCATGTCAGTGCCCTATTTCATTCATTTTCATTAGCATACATGATTCCATCGCATAATTTATTTAACTGTTCCACCAACAACAGACATTTGAGTTGTTTCCAGTTTGGAGGCTCTTACAAGCAATGCTGCTGTGAGCATTCATGCACCTGTGGAAGAACTTCTAGGGCGTGTCCCTGGGATGGGGGCCCCTTCAACTTGACTATCACCAGCCTGATATGAGGAAAATGGTACTTTACTGTGATTTGATTTTCCACGCCCTTGAGAACTGAATTAATTGGCCATCCTTTCATATGTTTACGGGTCATTTCTTTTTTTCTCTTCTGTGAATTATCTGTTTTAGGTTTGTTTTTGTTTTGCTAATTTTTACACTGAAGTGTTTGTATTTTTCTGATTTTTCTCAGTACTCCCTCACATACCTAAGAGACTAATAATTTGTTGGTTATGTGTGTTGCTAATAGCCCATCACAGTCTACAGTGGGTTTTTCTTGGTGTTTTTTAAGTTAAGAATTGTTCTCGCTTTTAATGTAACATATCAAGATTTTCCTGAGTAGCTTCTTGCTCTTGTATTTTGTTTAAAGCGTTCTTCCTATGCTGAGGTTGTAATTTGTTTTCCCACACCTTCTTCTAAGTTATAACGTTTTTTCCTTTACATTTAAGTAATAATCTAGCCTCAACTGATTTTGACATGTGGTGGTGACACAGGGATACAATTAATTGCCTTTTGTTCTGTTTGTACCCCACGTGGGCAGCCCTCCTTTCCCCAGGAGTGCAGCCTCTGTTCACACATCACGTTCCCATATGTGACTGGCTGGTCAGTCCTGCTGACTGTTTTTGCTGCACCTGAGACACTCACATGGCTTTTCTCCTTTAACGTGTTAATGAGCTTGACTGACTTGATAAGATTCCTTTAATTTATGGCCCTGACAGCTCACCTCTCAGGGGGTATTTGTAACAATAAGAGACTTGAAAAAAAATGTTTCTCCTTCTGGCACAGTTTTTGTTTCTTCCAACCCGTTTGTTTGGTTTCTGTCTTTATGCTAGAGCTTCCCTGAGATGTCTGATAAAATCATTGGCTGTCTGCTCATATTTAAGAGTGAAAGGCCAAAACGCTGATCCGAAGCTCCGACTACATGGGTGGTGCTTGTCAGCTGTGGGGTTCACTGCAAGGTGACCTTGCCGGACGATTTTCTTGGGGTGCCCCTAATATTATGACCCATGTCTTGCCTCTTGGGCTGCTCAAATAGGTCAGAGAACTGTCTTCGAATCTCTAGACCCAATTGTAAAGGTCTGGTTGTCAACATTCTGGAAGAGAGCCGCTGGAAAAGGGCTCGGGAAAGGCTCGCGTATCTATTGTGCATATTTACTTACGTTGTTTTTAGCCTAGTATGCTCGGTCAGATGTGTCTAGCATCCCCCAGGGCAGAGACCCCTTGTTTTACTCTCTCCAGAGACTACACTTCATCTTTTGTGTGAAGCAGGAGAGGGGAAGTCACAGAGGCCAGCCTCCGGGGAGTGGGGGTCTTGCCTTCCCCCGCAGTGTATTTAGGATTCAACTCTCTTGGGTCTGATAAATCATTTACTACAAATCCACCTGCTTTCCAGTTTCCAATACGTTACTGTGTTGTCTTCTTCAGTTCTTCACAGCCGCGTGGGTTTATGCCTTTAACAAATCCTTCACTGTGATTTTAGAGGATGGTTTGGGACGCAGGGAAAACAGAAGTCCGTGGTCAATCTGCCGTCTTTACCGAGATGTCCATGAACAGGTTCTCAAATGTTAAACCCACTTTGCGTACCTGGAAAAATTCCGACTTGTTCGTGCGTATTTTTTAAATTAATTAATTAATTTATTTATCTTTGGCTGCGTTGGGTGTTCGTCGCTGCGTGCGGGCTTTGTCTAGTTGAGGCGAGCTGGGGCTACTCTTCGCTGCGCTGCACGGGCTTCTCATTGCGGTGGCTTCTCTTGTTGGGGAGCACGGGCTCTAGGAGCGTGGGCTTCAGTAGTTGTGGCACAGCGGCTCAGTAGTTGTGGCACGCGGGCTCAGTAGTTGTGGCGCACGGGCTTCGTTGCTCCGCGGCATGTGGGATCTTCCCCGACCAGGGCTCGGACCCGTGTCCCCTGCATTGGCAGGCGGATTCTTAACCACTGCGCCACCAGGGAAGCCCGTTCATGCACATTTTCAGTTTTATAAAGTGCTGAACTTATTTTACTAAAATCTTTAGGATTCCTTTTGTAAACAGCTTTACTGAGATAGAATTCCATACCATGCAATTCGCTCACTTAAAGTGTACAATTCGGTGGTGCTTAGGATATTCACATGTTTGTGCAATCATCACCTACCTCAATTTTAGAATATTTTCATCACCCCAAAACGAAATCCTGCACCCCTTAGCCGTCATCCCCTAGTCCCAGTCTCTCCCCAAGCTCTAGGCAACCACCACGAATCTAATTTCTGTCTCTATAGGTTTGCTATTCTAGACATGTCATACAAATGGAATCATACAATACGTGGTTGTGATACTGTGATTTACAAGAAATATATATTTGGTCGTTCAGATGACCAAATATTTATTTCTCATATATAGTTGGTCTTCAGTCCACAATTCCTGGGTCACAGCTCCCAAAACCCTTCGAATTTCCTACGTGTTGAGAATGACAGAGATGTCGCTTATGACAGGAACGAGGTGACTTTTAGGTGGCGCCTAACAACGTGCCTCCTACTCGCCAGGAGAACCAACCATGTGGTCGGAAGCTTGGAACTTTCAGCCCCACTCCCCGGCCCCACCCGATCTCCGGGGAGTGGGGAGGGGCTGGAGCTTGACTCCATCACCAACGGCCAATGATTTCACCAGTCACACTGTATCATGAAGCCTCCATAAAACCCAGGAGGACTGGGTCCAGAGGGCTCCCGGGTTGGTGAACACGTGGGGGTGCTGGGAGAGTGGCCCCTGGTGACGGCGTGGAAGCTCCGGGCCCTTTCCTCATGCCTCGCCCTGTGCCTCTCTTCCATCTGGATGTTCATCTGCATCCTTTATCATACCCTTTTAGAATAAACTGGTAAACGTAAGTAAGTGCTTCCCCGAATTCTGTGAGCTGCCCTAGCGAATGAGTCAAACCCAAGGAGGGGGACGTGGGGACCTCCCATCTGTAGCCAGCCAGTCAGAAGCACAGATAACAACCTGGGACGGTGACTAGCAGCTCAAGTTGGAAGGGGTGGGCGGTCCTGTAGGACTGAACCTGTAACCTGTGGAATCGGATGCTATCTCCCGGGAGAAAGGGTCAGAATGGAGTTGACTCCTCGGACACCCTGCCGGTGTCCGAGAATTGCTTGGTGTTATGTGGGAACCCACCCCAGCCGACACACACACATCCTGGAATTGGGTCCAGAAATCCAAAGGAGTGGTCTTTTGTGACTGGCTTCTTTCACTCAGCGTATTGTTTGCAAGGTTCATCCTTGTTGTTTCATGGATCTGATTTCATGGTATGGCTGCATAACACTCCATTGTGTAGCCATACCACATTTTATTCACCCGTTCAGCATTTGGTGAACACTTCGGTTGCTTTCGCTCGTTGGCCATTATGAAGAATGATGCTATGAACATTCACGTGCAAGATTTGGTTGGACTTATTCTTGCTTAGGAATTTTAACCTGCGTGAATGAGTGAGATTGATATATAATTTTCTACTTGTGTTAGTGCTCTTTGTTTTGGTATCAAGTTATTGTAGCCTTACGAAATAAGCTGTGTAGTATTTCCTCTTTTTGCCTTTCCCTGGAGGTGCTTGTGTAAGACTGCAATGATCGCTCCCTTTTGATAGAAGGTTTCTGTAAAGTTTTGGGGGCCTCGTGATCCTTTGTAGTAAAAACTTCCCTACGTATTCAGTTTCTCTAATAATTTGTGTTTTCTGTTTTTACTTGAGTCAGTTTTTAATAATATTTTTCTGAGAATTTGCCTGTTTTCACTAAAGTTTTCAAATTCACTCAATATGAAGTTGTTCATACTATCCTCACGTCATTAATCTCTGATGTATTTGCAATTATTACCTCCTTTGCATTCTTAATATTGTTTATTTGCATGCATTGCTTTCTCTTGATTGGTTGCGTTCAATTTTAATCTCTTAAAAGAGCAAATTAGGTCGGTGGTGATTCTAATTTTGCTGTTTATTTTGTTAATTTCTGTTCTCACTTTTATTCATTTTCCTTTCATGGGGTTTATTTCTTCAATTTATTATTATGAAAACTTTCTAATAATCAGCCAAATTGAAGAAGATATGCTATGAACACCCATATACCTACCATCCACATTCTACCACTAACATCTGACTACAGTGAACTATTTGTGAGTCTTTGGACTGAGGATTGGTGTCTTTCATGAACTGTGAGAAACTGACATTATCCCTTCACATACTGCTTCTCTATTTTTTCCCTACTATCTCCTTCTGTAAGGCCGACTGGACAAATGTTTGACCTTCTCATGCTATCTTCCATTTCTCAACTTTGTTTATGTTTTTATCTCCTCGTCCTGACTTATCAGTAACTTCAAAACTATATTCTGGTTCACTACATTACTCTTTGGGTTTAGTCTGTTTAACTCACCCATTGAGTTTCTAATTACATCCCTATTTTTATGTCTAGAAGTTCTAAATGGTCTTTTCTAATCCACCTGGTCATTTTTAAATAGTATCTTGTGACTCAGTCCAACTTTCAACTCCTCATCTTCTTTTTTAAATATATAAAACATAGTTATTTTATATGTGAAATCTAATATTTCTAATAACGACTTACTTCTATATGTGATTTTACTTTTTGTAATTCCTATTGATCCTCAGGATTCGCAATTTCTCAATACTTTTGGCCCGAGAGATCCCCTTTCCTTTCTTGGCAGTTGAGTTTTAGATTTAAAAAAATACATTTAAAACTATATTCTCTACCATTTTAAGATGATTTTTATATGGTGGTCATGTGGTTTTCACGGTACCCTGCCTACTGAAGTGCTTCATCAAATTTTAAAAAATAGAACAGGGACTTCCCTGGTGGCGCAGTGGTTAAGAATCCACCTGCCAATGCAGGGGACACGGGTTCGAGCCCTGGTCCGGGAAGATCCCACGTGCCGCGGAGCAACTAAGCCCGTGCGCCACAACTGCTGAGCCTGCGTGTCACAACTACTGAAGCCCGCGAGCCACAACTACTGAAGCCCTTGCGCCTAGAGCCCGTGCTCCGCAACAAGAGAAACCACCGCAATGAGAAGCCCGTGCACTGCAACGAAGAGTAGCCCCCGCTCGCCGCAACTAGAGAAAGCCCGCGCACAGCAACGAAGACCCAACGCAGCCAAAAAGAAATTAATTAATTTTAAAAAAGGAATATGTTTTTAAAATATCCTGCTGGTCATCAAGAAGATAACAGCAATACCAATGTTTTTGGAAATGGGCGAAGGATATGAATAGGCTAGTTACAGGAAAGGAAATCCCCAAAGGTCGCAAGAATATAGTAGGAGTGCAGAACGGGTACAGCCATAGCAGAGAGCAGCGTGGCGCGACTGAATCCAATGACGGCTGCCCATCCCTAAAGCCCAGCAATTCTGCTCCTGGGAACTTGCCACTGGTCCCCTTAATGGGTATGTATGAGGATGTCCATCAGGTATTTTTCGCGGAGGCGGGAGTCAGAGCCCCCTAGACGTCCCACTGACCCTCCTTCTGCCCTTATTTCAGACCCTCAGGTGGGTCTGGTTAATTCATGAGCTTCCTCTTGTGATATGGACGACAGCAGAAGCCAACATGCTAGACCCTTGCTCAGTACGTTCTCTGGGCTTTTCCCGCACACGTCCAACCAGTGTCCACGCCTACTCACTACCTACCCATGTGAGTCCGGTTCTGCACTGATGGTTTTTTTTTCTTTTTCCAGTGATGATGATTAAAACCTATTTGCTAAACCTAAAACTAAAAAACTATAAGAATGTCTGCTCATGGCTGCCCCTCTGCAACTCCCACAGGGGAACCTGGGACAGAGAGCTCATTGAGTCTTCCGTAAGTGACTGTGAGGCTTTAATTCCCACTTGGCTTTCGTACAGGACCGCGGCTCGGCCTCCCTAGTCAGTCGGCTGTGGTGGGAGTGGGTACAGCGTGGAGATCAGCAGATGCAGGGCCCCTGCTGCGTCTGGAGAGCCAGTGTTAAAGCTTCACCAGTGCAGCACTGGCAGCCCGGGCGAGGGCGCCTGCTGAGTGAGCGCCCACCTCGGGGCAGCCTCTGGGGCCGAGGGCAGGGCTGCGGAAGGACGGTGACCAGCCCAGCAGGTGGAGGAGTGGCCTGCAAACAGCCGAGAGGAAGCCAGACCGGCCCGTGTCACCTCCTGGCCCTGGGACGCGAGGGGCCGGGCCGGCCCAGGGGGGACCTGTGAGGCCTTGGCTGGCGCATCTCTCAGGACAGCTGACGTGGATCAGCTCTCCGGCAGGAAAGATGCTGTTTCTGGGTTCGGTCAGGTAAGTCAGTGGCTCCCCGCTAAGAGTACGCACGGGAACCTAGCCCGGGTTAGCTGAGCAGCGCTGGCCTATGGCCTGAGCGTCCAGTCCCTCCCCCTCCCCCAGCTCACCCATGGAAGCCCTAACCCCCCCCACGGGATGGACTCTGGAGGCGGGCCTTTGGGAGGTAATAGGGCCTGGACGAGGTCATGCGGGTGGCACCTCCATGATGGGGTCAGTGAAGACGCCCACCAGCCCTGACCTCCCCGCTCGGCGGAGACCCCGCTGCTTGGAGGTCCTACGCTTCCCTTGCTGTTTGCGGTTTACTCTGGGCTTTACCGGGGGGCAGGGTCGGAGGGCTATGGGGGTGCGTGGGTGGCCCTTATTGCCTGGAGCAGATGGTTTGGGAGACGGGGCAAGGCCTCGGGAACGGAAAGGCGGCGTTCCCGGCTCGGTGGTGACTCCGTGGGCACTCGGCGCCCGCCCCACGCCGCCCGGCCCCGGACAGGAGGGGCCGGTCTGCGCAGGCGCATCCGGGGCACCCGAAAGGAGCGGGGCTTCACGCCGGAGCTGAGTCTGTGCAGCCCGACGGGGCCTCCGGGGCGGCCTGCGGGGGGCAGGGTGGCAGCCAATCCGGAGCCGGGAGGCGTCGTCAGGGGTGTCTGCGCAGGCGCCCTGGGCGTCCCGGGGCCGAAGGGGCGGGGCCGCGTGAGGCGCGCAGGCTCTCCTCGGCTCTCAGAGGGACGCGCGGCGGCCATGCAGGCCCCGGGGGACGGCAGCGCGGCAGGCGCAGGGGGCCGAGGTGGCCAGCAAAGCTCCGGGACTCCTGGTTGCCAGAGAAGATCAGGTAGCCCTGAAGGCGAGGGTGGTCCCCGGCGCCCGGAAGCCCGGCGTGGGCCTGGCCGAGGAGGAGCAGCGATGAGAGGCCCTGCTGCAGGCCGTCAGGGTGGGCGGGCGTCACGTGCCCTAAGACGTGGTGGAGGTGCAGCGCTCGTGGCTGACAGGCCTGGAAGAAGACAGCTGGTGCTGTATCCTTTCCGTGGAGCCTCCCTGGGCTGGGGCAGCGCTGCGGTGGCCGGGTACGTGGCGGCCGCCTGCGGAGGGGGCGGAGGGGACGGAGGGGAGCGCAGGGCGCAGTCAGGGGCAGCAGGGGCGGGCAGCCTGGCAGGAAAGGGGATTGTCAATGCCTGAGGAGCCTGGAGCCTGGAGGGTGGGGAAGGACCGAAGGGTTAGGGAGGCGGCTCCGGGCGGTCTCATCCTGGGGTAAAAACGGGCCTCTGAGGTGTGGGCAAGCCCGAGATACCAGCAGATTCAGTAGCGGGTGGTGCCTTAACCACGTCTCCCCCAGCAACCTCACAGTGCCTTTCCGATCCCTCCTGGAGGCACACACGGCCCACAGAGCTCTGATCGCAGGTGCCCAGCGTGACCCAGGCGTGATTCGGGAGGAATATACAGTGGATGGCAGTGCCCTAACTATGTGAGTTCTAGAAGAGTCTGCCGTGGGCGGGGGTCGGTGGCAGGTGCTGGGATCTGATCTCTGTCTTAAGAGTGCTGTGATGGGGCCGCCCATATACGGGCTTGGTATAAGGAGGGGGCTGGGGGCTGGTGCCCTGGACCTACGTGAGCGATCTCCCCTTTAACCTGATTTCCCTTTTCCCTCACTTGTAGTAGATGGACTGCTGAAGACCTTGATCTCTTCCGAATTTCCATCGACTCCATCTTCGATCAGCTTTCCCGGGTGATTGGGAATATTCAGCACCTTTGGCTCCCGCCTCCCTAAAGGCTACGCGAAGGAAAGGGGGCTGAGGGCTAACCTTGTGTCCCCTACTAGGCAAGGCTTAGGGAATTCAAACTTGAGTAATCACCACTTTGTTATTTGGGTTTAATGTTTTGCCAGTACTGGCCCTTGGTATCTCTTGGTTCACTTGTTTGGTTTCCCTGCGGCTCGAGGAGTGGGATGCTTCAATGTGTATTACTGCAGAAAATAAAACTAGGCTACTGTTTTGTGTCACAGTTTCTTTTCAGCTGATGCATTTCTGGATTTTTTATCTTTGTCCTCGTGTTGGAGGGAAGGTTCTGGAATTCAGATATTCCAGTAGTACAAGGTAATTGAAGACAGTTTAGGAAAATGAAAATCAAGCCCGATGTTCAGCACTAACTACTGTCAACATTTTAGAACTATTTTTTGAGTTGTACTTGCACGCTAAATGTATAACGGTATGCGATGTAGAAGTCATCAAGTTTAGCATTCAATTTTTTCCTGACTTTTTTTCATTTAACATACTAGCTTCTCCACATTCTAAAAACTCTTCAAAAATATGTTATTGAGTGAAGGTATATAAGATGCATCATAATGTAATCATTGAACATTTACGTTGTTTTCAGTTTTTTCATCGCTACGGTTAACGATTCAATGGAATTCATGTATGTAATTCTTTCCATGAATGGTTATTTCCTTAAAGTATATTCCAAAAGTTAGAAATATTGATCTAAATGTTTACTTTTCTATTTCTTTTTTGAGACTCTTGATCACAGGGAATTCCCTGTCAGTCCAGTGGTTAGGACACCGTGCTTCCACTGCAGGGGGCACGGGTTCGATCCCTGGTTGGGGAACTAAGATCCTGTAAGCCACGCGGCATGGAAAAAAAAGAGAGAGAGAGAGAGAGAGAGAGAGAGAGGAAACAGACTGTCTTTAAAAAAAAAAAACAAAGACTCTATCACAATTTCTCTTCAGAAAATACACCTACTACCAGATTTCTGGTTTCCTAACATCCTTGTCACAATTGGCTTGGTTTCCTACTAAAATTGAAAACTTGGTTTGCACAAGAATAGAAAAGCCCTAGGCACAGTAAAATAGCAGTGTTGTGGCTGACTGGACTTGTTTCAGATCAGTGCAGAAAAGTGCTGGTACAAGAACAATTAGTTGAGCGTTTGGGCAGGCGGAGTTAGCTCCCTCTGATATCCTTTACCCTGTGATCGTGCTAAACTCACTGACTGGTTCTCCTCACTCTTGTACATTGCATTCGGTTTTCTACATAGACAATCACGTTGTCTGCAGAGAAAATTTTGCTTCTTCCTTTCCGATTGGGATGTCTTTTATCAATTGATCTGTCTCCTCATAACGGGCTGGAGTTTTCTGAATCTTAGCATACCCTTTTCCTTGGGTGCTGGGTATTTTTTTTCCTAAGTATCTTCCAGAACTTCAAAAAAATCTAATATTGTTAACTTACTTGGAAACAGTTTGATCCTTTTGAGTCTTGCCTTGAGACTTTATGGGTGGGAGCAGAGCAGCTTTTAGTTTTCCACACTACTGAGACAAGATCCCTCTGAGTACTGTATATGATGTCACCCGAATTCGGAGTTTGGACTAGCGGACCCTCCGCCCTTGGGCACGGTTCTCCCCCTGTGCCGCTGTGTCCTCTCCGGTCCTCCACCCGCCAGCTCCGGCTGCCTGCGCTCTGCGATCCACCCCCGAGACCTGGGGAGGCGGCTGGACTCGGTCCGGACAGTCCGTGTAGACAGCAAGCTGGGGCAGCTGCACGGCTCACCTCTTCGGGGTCTCAGCTCCCAGAGGTCACTGAGGGTCCTCCCTCGCCTGAGGCCCAGTTTCTTCACAGCCTGTGTTTCATATCTTTTGGCTGCATTTAGGGGATTCTTGCCAGCCAGTGGCGGGGAGATCCGGTCCCTGTTCCTGCACGTGCGTGAGCGGAGTCTGCCGGGACAGAACCCAGAGAGCTCTGGCCGCGTGGGCTGGAGGGAGGGGGACGCTGGTGCTGGGGATGGTGGCGGTGGGCATGGCGATGACGGTGATGAAGGAGCATCTCCCCCGCCGGCACGCAGCAGCTCTGGTGGCTACAGTTATCCTGCCTTTCAAAATATAAGTCAGATCACGTCTCCCCTGCCTAAGTCCCGTCACGGGCTCCATTCTCACCCAGAACATAAGCCAGAGGCCCTTGTAACGGCCAGCAAGCCCCCACACTCTAATCTGTGAATCCCCCATCGCCCCTCTCACCTCCTCTGCTCTCTCTTGCTCACTCCACGCCAGCCACGCTGGCCTCTTGCCTGTGCCCTCAACATTCCGGGTTTTCTACTGACTTAGGGCTTCTGCACAGTCTGTTCTCCCTGCCTTGAATGTGCTCTCCAATACTGCGCCTGGCTGACTCTCTCATCTCCTGCGAGTCGGCCCGGGTCTCATCTTCTCACCCTACTTCTTCCTGCGGCCACCAACAGCGCAGCGTGCAGCCAATCCTCTTCATGCTGTTCTTTTCCACACCACTCATCACCTTCTCTAATACAGTAGAATTTACAAGTTGACTTTTTATTTCCTGCCTCTTCCCCATAGAGATAACCACTATTCTGACTCCTACCACCGTAGAGTATGAAAGTGAATTAAAAGTCTCATGTTGAAGACCTAAACAATGGAAATGATTTAACATTTCAAGACAGATATGAAACAGTTAGGATGCAATTGTTCATACAAAGGTAAGCAAAAGATAAAACTCATGGAAATGGAGGTTTCGACCATGAAACCAAGACCAAAACAACAGTGCTGGACAGAAGCCAAATGGCTCTGATAAGGCAGAGGGGACGCGTGCCATGGATCGTTCTGCCTTCCCCATGGAGCTCCCCCAGGAACCGATGTCTGTACGCGGCGGCAGAGTGGGGTCAGGTTCGTTCCCATCCCCGTGGAGCTCCAGTGACCTGGCAGCCTTGACTGTCCCCGCGGCTCTCCAGCCCCCCTCTGCCGTCGGTGAAGTGCCCGTGGCGGGGAGTGTGCGTCTCGGCTCTGCTGTCTCCCGTCGGGCCCCCTGCTCCAGCCTCCACCACTGCCACTCGCTCTCAGTTGCAGAAAATAAAAACTAAATTTATAACAACAAATGACAATTAAAATAAGGAAATGATAACGATAAATGCAATTTAAGATCAAGGAAAATAAAGAAGTAGAAAGCTGGCAACTTAGGGAGCTGTCTGCTGAAGTAAAGAGGCCAGAGCACGAGGGGCCTGGGGCTCAGAGACCTTTAGGTCAGGTTTCCCGGCCCCTGCTTCTGAGGTTAGCCCTGTGGGCCGACCTGCTCTCCTTTAGGTCAAGGGCTCGGTCTGGAGTGTGTGTCAGGAAAAAGCGTTCATGGTAATCAGCCTCGTACTTGACCAGGGGGAGGAATTTCACGTGGCTTCTCCTCCTTCCTCTCAGCACCAGGACTCCCGTTGGCTGTAGGGTCTCTGCTTTTGGCCTGTTTTCCCCAGACCTGAGCCCCTGCTATTCTGGTGGTCTCTGCCTCACATCGTGGCCTAGAGATGCTGCTGACCTGGCAGCCAGGGCAACTGGGAGTCTCAGCCATAGGGAAAAGGGAGGCGGTGGCACAAGAGACCCCCTCTGGGGAGAAGCAAGCTGGGCGCTGTTGCTTTTTAATGTCACTAATGACAAAGGTGGTGTTATACGTGGTATCTGGCAGAGCCGGTAACTTTACTGCCAATGATCGGAGCTAGTTGCTGACCCAGGTGTCAAGATGTGGTTTGGCTGAGCAGGAGCGGCGCTGCTTACAGCCACCCGCTCACCTGTTTGCAGCGAAGCAACATGGATGCAGGTCATGCCATGGGAGTCAGGTGAAGTCTGTTGTACTTGAAAATGGCAGTGAAGTCTACTTCCGCTTATTCAGGTTTCAGAATGCGTCCCGTAGTTTTTCAGATGTCGTCACTTAAATAAGAGGGCACTTAGGTCACGATTCCTCTCCTTGTAAGACTTTTATTAGTGCCAGACATGAAATAGTAAAGGCATAGTGAATTGTGAAACATCTGCACGGTTGTGGATACAAAGGTGGTTTGAACGGGGCCCGAGGAGGAGGCCTTGAGAGGGGGGAGGCCAGGCCTAAGGGGAGCCATCAGTCTCGACCCGGACCCAACGGCCACGACTCAGCTGCTGTTTGCTGCGTGGTGAAGTGGCCTGGACACTGAGTCCCCAGGGTCACACCATGCGCTTGTAGCCAGGCTGTGTGCTGGGCCTCAGGGCTCCTCCCTCCCCGAGGAAAGCTTAACTCCCAACGTTCCTGGGCCTGTGGACTTAGGCTTGAGACCCTTCGGTCCCCCTTTCTGCATGACAAAACCCCTGATCTGGAAGTATTTCCTAATGAAAGGAGACGGAAGGAAACGGAGCAAAAAGGAGCTACAGAAAATAATGCGAGATTAATTGCTGCACTGTCCTGTTGATTCCCAGATCTTCTAGAAAGGTGTACTCTGCGCAGTGTACAGACATGCCATGTGTACTTGACTTGGAGTGGTATCTGGGATCATTTCTGGTAAAAAAAAAAAAACACACAAAAATCCCTCAGACCCCATCAGAATCATAGCCCTCCATTACACGTGGATTACCTCTGCCGGAAAACAAGATTTGGCCGGCATCGTTGTGATTTACGGTGCCTTTCCCAGGAGCATATGCTGCCGTCAGCTCAAAACTATCTGTATTTTGTGTCCCTGAATCATTATGCCTTTGTGTAGCTATCCATTGGCAGTGTTATCAAAGCAAGGCATAATCCCATACACCCTGGGAATCCCATACACCCAAGACATAATCCTATACGCCCTGGCGAAGTCATATTTTTTTAAATCCCTAATCACTTCCAAACAAGTCACACTGCTCGAGTGTCTATTGTTTCGTGCAGTAAGCATGTCCCTGGAAACGTTTTGTAGAAACAGATTTTTGTTTTTTGGTCAACTGGATGACATTTCACTGCCGACAAAATTTCAGCTGCCTTTACTATTCCAATCTATCCTCAATCTGCTGAGGTACTTGACACTTGGACGAACAGTTTTTCTGCACTGGCCTTTGTCAGGCAATCAGTGACCTAAACACAGGTGGCCCACACATAGGGAAGCCACCATCTATGGGAACTGGCAGTCCGTAGCCCTGGATTCCTGCCTGAGGCTCTGTGACTCCTTGCAAGTCACAGAAGGAAGAAGGCAGCTCCTTACAGGCTCTGGCCGGGGAGCAGGCCGTGGGCTCAGGGAGCCCTCTCGTGGCTCCATCCAGGCTCACTAAGGACTCTTAACTCAGTCCAAGCCCTTGGCAATTGCCCCCCGTCTTGCTCTGGGAAGAAAATGATGTCACCAGACCGTGCTGCTTTGAACACCAAAATTACTTCTTTTCTGGTCTGAAAAACCAAGATTTTGGCACTTACCTTCGGAGCAGTTCGAGACCCTGAAACCCTGCAGCAAAGCTTACAGTTGCCCTGCCTAACCCTGGCTGCCGCAGACCTGCCCGCCTACGTGATCCGTCCCCGTATATGAGACACCGTGGCCGAACAGTGGGCCAGAACCTGCCGACTACCCAGTTGTTCAGATTTGTCTTCTGGCTGCAGGTGCTCAGAAGGATCAGGTAGGGGCATTAAGTAAAACTCCGTGCCCAATCGAGCCTGTCGTCTGGGTCCCCTGAACCCCAGTGCCCCAGGAAGGAAGGGGTGACAAGATGCCCTCATTGCATGGTGGGAACGTGTGCACGCTCCAGAGCTAGTCACCACTAAAGCAGAAGGGAAACATTAGCCGGGAAACCCGAGACTTGAAGTCACCGGTTTTCGGTTGGTTGGTTTGTTGTTGTTGTTTGGGTCATAACAATCACTCAGAAGCTTGAGTCCAGCACAGTGTGGCCAGGGATAGCTTTCCCCGGGGTGGCAAAGGTTCTTCTGCCAGCACTAGCCAGCTCATGGGACACACATGGCAAGGGGACCACGTGAACCAAGCATGGATTTCACACTGATTGTCGGGAGGTGTCTCTAATGGTAACTGCTGATTACGCTAGAGTGCCCCGTTTGGACACCACACAAAGAAACCCTGGCTCGACAGGCATACCTTTCAAGTGGAAAAGCACCTGCTCAAAATCCTATGAAAGGGAGAGGAGATGATGAGTCATCCCGTGTCTGCACGTGTCTCCCACGCGTCTCCGAAGTTACCCTAAGTGACTGAGGCAGCAGTAGACGGCGGAAGGAGCCGGACTCGCTGTCTCACTCCATGAGTCATCCTGGGCCAAGCGTTCCCTTCTCTGGTTCTTGGTATTGTTTTCCTCGAAGTGGGAGCAGTGATCGCCGCCAAGCCTAGCTTCCGAGGTCTTTGAGGGGAAGAGATGAGACGGTGCGTGTGAAAGCATGCCGGGAAAAGGCCAACAGCAAAGGGACACCCGGCCACAGGCGGCTGCTTAAGCACAACGATGTCCCTAGAGCCACCGGGGGTCATCTGATCTGCTCATGCCGGACCTCGGGACTCAATGCTCCTGTCACTGGCATTGTCTTCCTGCCACCATCCCTAGGCTTGGTGTCTTGCACTGTGTCCTCAGGGGTGGGGACAAGATGGTGTCCAGGCGCGTCTCTCCTCGGATCATTCATGATTCCAGCGGAAGCACAGGACAGAGGTCGAGACTTCAGGCGCTGGAGTCAAAAGATGTCATCCCGTTGGCTCCAATCTGCACGTCAAAGGCTCCACTGGAGAAGATTTCTGACGCCTCTTTTGCTTTGGTGGCTCCCACCCTGCCGGGATGGAGCTGTCTACGTCCCGGCGCACCGGCCTGAGGCTCGGCAGGGGCGAGCGCGGCCGCTGACGAGGGCCGGCCCCGCTCAGAGCCCCTGCCCGCAGCCCAGCGCCGTCACGCTTTGGACTGCCTCTCGTCCGTCCACTCCTGCTTTGTGCTCTGCAGAGCTTGCGTCTTCTGCTCGTCCACTTGCACGTAGTCTACTCTCTGCTCCTCTGAGAAGAGGAGTTTCTGAAGGGGGAGAACAGAAAGCTTTCGTTACATCCAATTTAAAAATTCGGCACAATGTCAGTCAGTCTCTGGTGGCTTACAGTGTCGAGTATTGGCTGGCCCTCCCTCCTGGGTCGTCACTTGCAGAAGTGTCACGCTGCGTGTGAATGTGCGTGAATCTCTCCTCACCTCTGCTCCCTTCAACTTGGCCCTAGCCAGCTGACTCGCCTTGACCAGTATAACGTGAGTGGGGTGACGGGTGCCCCTCCTAAAGAGAAGAGAGGCGTCCTGCGATCCTGCACTCTCCCTTTTTCCCCTGCCAGGACGCCGGCCGGCATGCCTCACGTGGGGACCGTGACGGACTGTCCCACAGGCGACAACTGAGAAGCCTTTGCGGTCGAAAGCCGCAGAGATTCGGGGCTTGTCTTCACTGCACAGCCGACCAGAACTGGCTAATGCACCGTCTGTGCTTCTCTGTCTATCCCGCTGACCAGCTTTGCTGGACTATCATTTTAGGTTTGTGGAATGAAACGAAAGGTAAAGGGCAAGTGGGAGCTCATTCAGCAAAAGGGAAGGGAAGCCTCCCAGACTCTTCTTTTCTCCACACACACAAAATGAAATTACACTGTATATTCTGTTCAGCAAGTGATTTTTCTCATCAAACAATAATACACTGGTAGCGCAGTCTAGACTACGACCATCCCTTGCTAAGAAATATTTAGCCGTTGTCCACTGCTTACCAGCCACTCATTCCATGGCTTCCCCTGTGCAGTGAGTGACAACAGTCAATGGCTAAGGTCCCTTACACGTATTGACTCACTGAATCCTCACGACAGGCTTCAACGTAGGCGTTATTTCTGCTGACCACTCCACAGACAAGAATACTACTCAGAGGAGTCAAAACTGCCCAACCTGGCACTTGAGGCCCTTGACGGAGCTGTTTCAAAGCCAGCTGACAGCTCCCGTCACCACTCCCCAGAGTCTAGCCAAACGGGGCTGTTACTTCTTCCCTCAGCAGGCCCTTCCTATGCCTGGACTACACTTTACCCCACCCTCATCTCTGCCAGAGCAATTTCTCAACAAACCTTGTGGTCCGAATTTTGAAGAGCACGAAGACTACGTCCATTTACACATAGACGTGCAAAGAACGTTCCCCCCGAGGGAAATACACCAGGGCTTCTGGGCGGCAGAATTAGGGCTGATTTTAAGACTCTTCACTGTACGTGTCTGTATGTCTCAGACTTTGCAAAGAGAACATCCATGGTGGAATCATCGAAACAAAATCCAAACCGAAATGGAATCTCCTGGGAATTCTCAGACACAGAGTACTTCCTACCTGCTGCACAGGGGCTGGTGACGCTGAGTTGAAGTCCAGGGCTAAATAATCCAGGCTGAATTTCCTCGTCCACGTCAGGGCTCCACTGCTCAGCAAGTTGGCTTCTCCGTGCTCCTCCTAGAAACCAACGTCACAGGATGCGCGTTACCGATTTCGGGCCGGGCCGCCCAGGGGAAGAGCAGCTGCCATCGGACAACAGCGGCCCGACGAGTCCTGTGCAGCTCGCGGCCTGCACCTCGGAAGGAGAGCTGGCTTTGAAATACAGTACAGCCCATTTGGCCTTCACATGAAGCTATGCCTTCATTCACCATTGAAGCAGCTGGCCAAAATCTCCCCCAAGAAGAAATCATTTCACGGATCTGACAGGCCCACGATACCTTAGAGACTTGAAATCCTGAAAAGGTCAATCACACTTACGAAAGCTTTCGTAAAGACATCCCAAGTGCATTTAAAGATACTTTATACAATACAAACAGGGATAACGTGTGCAGCACACAGCCATGGCATCTCCATCCGGCTTCAGACTACACCACCGCTACACGACACACACGGCACATGCCGAGGGCCCCCTTCTACTGCTGCCTTCTTGCCCCCCAAGGGGGTGAGTGCTATCCTGAACTTGGTGTTTACCACTTTTGTTTTTAAAGATGGTTTTATGAATGTGTGAGTGTCCTTAAGTGACATACTGTTTTGTTTTGCCTGTTTTGAACTTTTATCAATAGAACCGTATTGTATGCATTTTTGGTGACTTCAATTTGCGCTCCATTTACATACTTCACATTCACCCATGTCAGTGCCCTATTTCATTCATTTTCATTAGCATACATGATTCCATCGCATAATTTATTTAACTGTTCCACCAACAACAGACATTTGAGTTGTTTCCAGTTTGGAGGCTCTTACAAGCAATGCTGCTGTGAGCATTCATGCACCTGTGGAAGAACTTCTAGGGCGTGTCCCTGGGATGGGGGCCCCTTCAACTTGACTATCACCAGCCTGATATGAGGAAAATGGTACTTTACTGTGATTTGATTTTCCACGCCCTTGAGAACTGAATTAATTGGCCATCCTTTCATATGTTTACGGGTCATTTCTTTTTTTCTCTTCTGTGAATTATCTGTTTTAGGTTTGTTTTTGTTTTGCTAATTTTTACACTGAAGTGTTTGTATTTTTCTGATTTTTCTCAGTACTCCCTCACATACCTAAGAGACTAATAATTTGTTGGTTATGTGTGTTGCTAATAGCCCATCACAGTCTACAGTGGGTTTTTCTTGGTGTTTTTTAAGTTAAGAATTGTTCTCGCTTTTAATGTAACATATCAAGATTTTCCTGAGTAGCTTCTTGCTCTTGTATTTTGTTTAAAGCGTTCTTCCTATGCTGAGGTTGTAATTTGTTTTCCCACACCTTCTTCTAAGTTATAACGTTTTTTCCTTTACATTTAAGTAATAATCTAGCCTCAACTGATTTTGACATGTGGTGGTGACACAGGGATACAATTAATTGCCTTTTGTTCTGTTTGTACCCCACGTGGGCAGCCCTCCTTTCCCCAGGAGTGCAGCCTCTGTTCACACATCACGTTCCCATATGTGACTGGCTGGTCAGTCCTGCTGACTGTTTTTGCTGCACCTGAGACACTCACATGGCTTTTCTCCTTTAACGTGTTAATGAGCTTGACTGACTTGATAAGATTCCTTTAATTTATGGCCCTGACAGCTCACCTCTCAGGGGGTATTTGTAACAATAAGAGACTTGAAAAAAAATGTTTCTCCTTCTGGCACAGTTTTTGTTTCTTCCAACCCGTTTGTTTGGTTTCTGTCTTTATGCTAGAGCTTCCCTGAGATGTCTGATAAAATCATTGGCTGTCTGCTCATATTTAAGAGTGAAAGGCCAAAACGCTGATCCGAAGCTCCGACTACATGGGTGGTGCTTGTCAGCTGTGGGGTTCACTGCAAGGTGACCTTGCCGGACGATTTTCTTGGGGTGCCCCTAATATTATGACCCATGTCTTGCCTCTTGGGCTGCTCAAATAGGTCAGAGAACTGTCTTCGAATCTCTAGACCCAATTGTAAAGGTCTGGTTGTCAACATTCTGGAAGAGAGCCGCTGGAAAAGGGCTCGGGAAAGGCTCGCGTATCTATTGTGCATATTTACTTACGTTGTTTTTAGCCTAGTATGCTCGGTCAGATGTGTCTAGCATCCCCCAGGGCAGAGACCCCTTGTTTTACTCTCTCCAGAGACTACACTTCATCTTTTGTGTGAAGCAGGAGAGGGGAAGTCACAGAGGCCAGCCTCCGGGGAGTGGGGGTCTTGCCTTCCCCCGCAGTGTATTTAGGATTCAACTCTCTTGGGTCTGATAAATCATTTACTACAAATCCACCTGCTTTCCAGTTTCCAATACGTTACTGTGTTGTCTTCTTCAGTTCTTCACAGCCGCGTGGGTTTATGCCTTTAACAAATCCTTCACTGTGATTTTAGAGGATGGTTTGGGACGCAGGGAAAACAGAAGTCCGTGGTCAATCTGCCGTCTTTACCGAGATGTCCATGAACAGGTTCTCAAATGTTAAACCCACTTTGCGTACCTGGAAAAATTCCGACTTGTTCGTGCGTATTTTTTAAATTAATTAATTAATTTATTTATCTTTGGCTGCGTTGGGTGTTCGTCGCTGCGTGCGGGCTTTGTCTAGTTGAGGCGAGCTGGGGCTACTCTTCGCTGCGCTGCACGGGCTTCTCATTGCGGTGGCTTCTCTTGTTGGGGAGCACGGGCTCTAGGAGCGTGGGCTTCAGTAGTTGTGGCACAGCGGCTCAGTAGTTGTGGCACGCGGGCTCAGTAGTTGTGGCGCACGGGCTTCGTTGCTCCGCGGCATGTGGGATCTTCCCCGACCAGGGCTCGGACCCGTGTCCCCTGCATTGGCAGGCGGATTCTTAACCACTGCGCCACCAGGGAAGCCCGTTCATGCACATTTTCAGTTTTATAAAGTGCTGAACTTATTTTACTAAAATCTTTAGGATTCCTTTTGTAAACAGCTTTACTGAGATAGAATTCCATACCATGCAATTCGCTCACTTAAAGTGTACAATTCGGTGGTGCTTAGGATATTCACATGTTTGTGCAATCATCACCTACCTCAATTTTAGAATATTTTCATCACCCCAAAACGAAATCCTGCACCCCTTAGCCGTCATCCCCTAGTCCCAGTCTCTCCCCAAGCTCTAGGCAACCACCACGAATCTAATTTCTGTCTCTATAGGTTTGCTATTCTAGACATGTCATACAAATGGAATCATACAATACGTGGTTGTGATACTGTGATTTACAAGAAATATATATTTGGTCGTTCAGATGACCAAATATTTATTTCTCATATATAGTTGGTCTTCAGTCCACAATTCCTGGGTCACAGCTCCCAAAACCCTTCGAATTTCCTACGTGTTGAGAATGACAGAGATGTCGCTTATGACAGGAACGAGGTGACTTTTAGGTGGCGCCTAACAACGTGCCTCCTACTCGCCAGGAGAACCAACCATGTGGTCGGAAGCTTGGAACTTTCAGCCCCACTCCCCGGCCCCACCCGATCTCCGGGGAGTGGGGAGGGGCTGGAGCTTGACTCCATCACCAACGGCCAATGATTTCACCAGTCACACTGTATCATGAAGCCTCCATAAAACCCAGGAGGACTGGGTCCAGAGGGCTCCCGGGTTGGTGAACACGTGGGGGTGCTGGGAGAGTGGCCCCTGGTGACGGCGTGGAAGCTCCGGGCCCTTTCCTCATGCCTCGCCCTGTGCCTCTCTTCCATCTGGATGTTCATCTGCATCCTTTATCATACCCTTTTAGAATAAACTGGTAAACGTAAGTAAGTGCTTCCCCGAATTCTGTGAGCTGCCCTAGCGAATGAGTCAAACCCAAGGAGGGGGACGTGGGGACCTCCCATCTGTAGCCAGCCAGTCAGAAGCACAGATAACAACCTGGGACGGTGACTAGCAGCTCAAGTTGGAAGGGGTGGGCGGTCCTGTAGGACTGAACCTGTAACCTGTGGAATCGGATGCTATCTCCCGGGAGAAAGGGTCAGAATGGAGTTGACTCCTCGGACACCCTGCCGGTGTCCGAGAATTGCTTGGTGTTATGTGGGAACCCACCCCAGCCGACACACACACATCCTGGAATTGGGTCCAGAAATCCAAAGGAGTGGTCTTTTGTGACTGGCTTCTTTCACTCAGCGTATTGTTTGCAAGGTTCATCCTTGTTGTTTCATGGATCTGATTTCATGGTATGGCTGCATAACACTCCATTGTGTAGCCATACCACATTTTATTCACCCGTTCAGCATTTGGTGAACACTTCGGTTGCTTTCGCTCGTTGGCCATTATGAAGAATGATGCTATGAACATTCACGTGCAAGATTTGGTTGGACTTATTCTTGCTTAGGAATTTTAACCTGCGTGAATGAGTGAGATTGATATATAATTTTCTACTTGTGTTAGTGCTCTTTGTTTTGGTATCAAGTTATTGTAGCCTTACGAAATAAGCTGTGTAGTATTTCCTCTTTTTGCCTTTCCCTGGAGGTGCTTGTGTAAGACTGCAATGATCGCTCCCTTTTGATAGAAGGTTTCTGTAAAGTTTTGGGGGCCTCGTGATCCTTTGTAGTAAAAACTTCCCTACGTATTCAGTTTCTCTAATAATTTGTGTTTTCTGTTTTTACTTGAGTCAGTTTTTAATAATATTTTTCTGAGAATTTGCCTGTTTTCACTAAAGTTTTCAAATTCACTCAATATGAAGTTGTTCATACTATCCTCACGTCATTAATCTCTGATGTATTTGCAATTATTACCTCCTTTGCATTCTTAATATTGTTTATTTGCATGCATTGCTTTCTCTTGATTGGTTGCGTTCAATTTTAATCTCTTAAAAGAGCAAATTAGGTCGGTGGTGATTCTAATTTTGCTGTTTATTTTGTTAATTTCTGTTCTCACTTTTATTCATTTTCCTTTCATGGGGTTTATTTCTTCAACTTATTATTATGAAAACTTTCTAATAATCAGCCAAATTGAAGAAGATATGCTATGAACACCCATATACCTACCATCCACATTCTACCACTAACATCTGACTACAGTGAACTATTTGTGAGTCTTTGGACTGAGGATTGGTGTCTTTCATGAACTGTGAGAAACTGACATTATCCCTTCACATACTGCTTCTCTATTTTTTCCCTACTATCTCCTTCTGTAAGGCCGACTGGACAAATGTTTGACCTTCTCATGCTATCTTCCATTTCTCAACTTTGTTTATGTTTTTATCTCCTCGTCCTGACTTATCAGTAACTTCAAAACTATATTCTGGTTCACTACATTACTCTTTGGGTTTAGTCTGTTTAACTCACCCATTGAGTTTCTAATTACATCCCTATTTTTATGTCTAGAAGTTCTAAATGGTCTTTTCTAATCCACCTGGTCATTTTTAAATAGTATCTTGTGACTCAGTCCAACTTTCAACTCCTCATCTTCTTTTTTAAATATATAAAACATAGTTATTTTATATGTGAAATCTAATATTTCTAATAACGACTTACTTCTATATGTGATTTTACTTTTTGTAATTCCTATTGATCCTCAGGATTCGCAATTTCTCAATACTTTTGGCCCGAGAGATCCCCTTTCCTTTCTTGGCAGTTGAGTTTTAGATTTAAAAAAATACATTTAAAACTATATTCTCTACCATTTTAAGATGATTTTTATATGGTGGTCATGTGGTTTTCACGGTACCCTGCCTACTGAAGTGCTTCATCAAATTTTAAAAAATAGAACAGGGACTTCCCTGGTGGCGCAGTGGTTAAGAATCCACCTGCCAATGCAGGGGACACGGGTTCGAGCCCTGGTCCGGGAAGATCCCACGTGCCGCGGAGCAACTAAGCCCGTGCGCCACAACTGCTGAGCCTGCGTGTCACAACTACTGAAGCCCGCGAGCCACAACTACTGAAGCCCTTGCGCCTAGAGCCCGTGCTCCGCAACAAGAGAAACCACCGCAATGAGAAGCCCGTGCACTGCAACGAAGAGTAGCCCCCGCTCGCCGCAACTAGAGAAAGCCCGCGCACAGCAACGAAGACCCAACGCAGCCAAAAAGAAATTAATTAATTTTAAAAAAGGAATATGTTTTTAAAATATCCTGCTGGTCATCAAGAAGATAACAGCAATACCAATGTTTTTGGAAATGGGCGAAGGATATGAATAGGCTAGTTACAGGAAAGGAAATCCCCAAAGGTCGCAAGAATATAGTAGGAGTGCAGAACGGGTACAGCCATAGCAGAGAGCAGCGTGGCACGACTGAATCCAATGACGGCTGCCCATCCCTAAAGCCCAGCAATTCTGCTCCTGGGAACTTGCCACTGGTCCCCTTAATGGGTATGTATGAGGATGTCCATCAGGTATTTTTCGCGGAGGCGGGAGTCAGAGCCCCCTAGACGTCCCACTGACCCTCCTTCTGCCCTTATTTCAGACCCTCAGGTGGGTCTGGTTAATTCATGAGCTTCCTCTTGTGATATGGACGACAGCAGAAGCCAACATGCTAGACCCTTGCTCAGTACGTTCTCTGGGCTTTTCCCGCACACGTCCAACCAGTGTCCACGCCTACTCACTACCTACCCATGTGAGTCCGGTTCTGCACTGATGGTTTTTTTTTCTTTTTCCAGTGATGATGATTAAAACCTATTTGCTAAACCTAAAACTAAAAAACTATAAGAATGTCTGCTCATGGCTGCCCCTCTGCAACTCCCACAGGGGAACCTGGGACAGAGAGCTCATTGAGTCTTCCGTAAGTGACTGTGAGGCTTTAATTCCCACTTGGCTTTCGTACAGGACCGCGGCTCGGCCTCCCTAGTCAGTCGGCTGTGGTGGGAGTGGGTACAGCGTGGAGATCAGCAGATGCAGGGCCCCTGCTGCGTCTGGAGAGCCAGTGTTAAAGCTTCACCAGTGCAGCACTGGCAGCCCGGGCGAGGGCGCCTGCTGAGTGAGCGCCCACCTCGGGGCAGCCTCTGGGGCCGAGGGCAGGGCTGCGGAAGGACGGTGACCAGCCCAGCAGGTGGAGGAGTGGCCTGCAAACAGCCGAGAGGAAGCCAGACCGGCCCGTGTCACCTCCTGGCCCTGGGACGCGAGGGGCCGGGCCGGCCCAGGGGGGACCTGTGAGGCCTTGGCTGGCGCATCTCTCAGGACAGCTGACGTGGATCAGCTCTCCGGCAGGAAAGATGCTGTTTCTGGGTTCGGTCAGGTAAGTCAGTGGCTCCCCGCTAAGAGTACGCACGGGAACCTAGCCCGGGTTAGCTGAGCAGCGCTGGCCTATGGCCTGAGCGTCCAGTCCCTCCCCCTCCCCCAGCTCACCCATGGAAGCCCTAACCCCCCCCACGGGATGGACTCTGGAGGCGGGCCTTTGGGAGGTAATAGGGCCTGGACGAGGTCATGCGGGTGGCACCTCCATGATGGGGTCAGTGAAGACGCCCACCAGCCCTGACCTCCCCGCTCGGCGGAGACCCCGCTGCTTGGAGGTCCTACGCTTCCCTTGCTGTTTGCGGTTTACTCTGGGCTTTACCGGGGGGCAGGGTCGGAGGGCTATGGGGGTGCGTGGGTGGCCCTTATTGCCTGGAGCAGATGGTTTGGGAGACGGGGCAAGGCCTCGGGAACGGAAAGGCGGCGTTCCCGGCTCGGTGGTGACTCCGTGGGCACTCGGCGCCCGCCCCACGCCGCCCGGCCCCGGACAGGAGGGGCCGGTCTGCGCAGGCGCATCCGGGGCACCCGAAAGGAGCGGGGCTTCACGCCGGAGCTGAGTCTGTGCAGCCCGACGGGGCCTCCGGGGCGGCCTGCGGGGGGCAGGGTGGCAGCCAATCCGGAGCCGGGAGGCGTCGTCAGGGGTGTCTGCGCAGGCGCCCTGGGCGTCCCGGGGCCGAAGGGGCGGGGCCGCGTGAGGCGCGCAGGCTCTCCTCGGCTCTCAGAGGGACGCGCGGCGGCCATGCAGGCCCCGGGGGACGGCAGCGCGGCAGGCGCAGGGGGCCGAGGTGGCCAGCAAAGCTCCGGGACTCCTGGTTGCCAGAGAAGATCAGGTAGCCCTGAAGGCGAGGGTGGTCCCCGGCGCCCGGAAGCCCGGCGTGGGCCTGGCCGAGGAGGAGCAGCGATGAGAGGCCCTGCTGCAGGCCGTCAGGGTGGGCGGGCGTCACGTGCCCTAAGACGTGGTGGAGGTGCAGCGCTCGTGGCTGACAGGCCTGGAAGAAGACAGCTGGTGCTGTATCCTTTCCGTGGAGCCTCCCTGGGCTGGGGCAGCGCTGCGGTGGCCGGGTACGTGGCGGCCGCCTGCGGAGGGGGCGGAGGGGACGGAGGGGAGCGCAGGGCGCAGTCAGGGGCAGCAGGGGCGGGCAGCCTGGCAGGAAAGGGGATTGTCAATGCCTGAGGAGCCTGGAGCCTGGAGGGTGGGGAAGGACCGAAGGGTTAGGGAGGCGGCTCCGGGCGGTCTCATCCTGGGGTAAAAACGGGCCTCTGAGGTGTGGGCAAGCCCGAGATACCAGCAGATTCAGTAGCGGATGGTGCCTTAACCACGTCTCCCCCAGCAACCTCACAGTGCCTTTCCGATCCCTCCTGGAGGCACACACGGCCCACAGAGCTCTGATCGCAGGTGCCCAGCGTGACCCAGGCGTGATTCGGGAGGAATATACAGTGGATGGCAGTGCCCTAACTATGTGAGTTCTAGAAGAGTCTGCCGTGGGCGGGGGTCGGTGGCAGGTGCTGGGATCTGATCTCTGTCTTAAGAGTGCTGTGATGGGGCCGCCCATATACGGGCTTGGTATAAGGAGGGGGCTGGGGGCTGGTGCCCTGGACCTACGTGAGCGATCTCCCCTTTAACCTGATTTCCCTTTTCCCTCACTTGTAGTAGATGGACTGCTGAAGACCTTGATCTCTTCCGAATTTCCATCGACTCCATCTTCGATCAGCTTTCCCGGGTGATTGGGAATATTCAGCACCTTTGGCTCCCGCCTCCCTAAAGGCTACGCGAAGGAAAGGGGGCTGAGGGCTAACCTTGTGTCCCCTACTAGGCAAGGCTTAGGGAATTCAAACTTGAGTAATCACCACTTTGTTATTTGGGTTTAATGTTTTGCCAGTACTGGCCCTTGGTATCTCTTGGTTCACTTGTTTGGTTTCCCTGCGGCTCGAGGAGTGGGATGCTTCAATGTGTATTACTGCAGAAAATAAAACTAGGCTACTGTTTTGTGTCACAGTTTCTTTTCAGCTGATGCATTTCTGGATTTTTTATCTTTGTCCTCGTGTTGGAGGGAAGGTTCTGGAATTCAGATATTCCAGTAGTACAAGGTAATTGAAGACAGTTTAGGAAAATGAAAATCAAGCCCGATGTTCAGCACTAACTACTGTCAACATTTTAGAACTATTTTTTGAGTTGTACTTGCACGCTAAATGTATAACGGTATGCGATGTAGAAGTCATCAAGTTTAGCATTCAATTTTTTCCTGACTTTTTTTCATTTAACATACTAGCTTCTCCACATTCTAAAAACTCTTCAAAAATATGTTATTGAGTGAAGGTATATAAGATGCATCATAATGTAATCATTGAACATTTACGTTGTTTTCAGTTTTTTCATCGCTACGGTTAACGATTCAATGGAATTCATGTATGTAATTCTTTCCATGAATGGTTATTTCCTTAAAGTATATTCCAAAAGTTAGAAATATTGATCTAAATGTTTACTTTTCTATTTCTTTTTTGAGACTCTTGATCACAGGGAATTCCCTGTCAGTCCAGTGGTTAGGACACCGTGCTTCCACTGCAGGGGGCACGGGTTCGATCCCTGGTTGGGGAACTAAGATCCTGTAAGCCACGCGGCATGGAAAAAAAAGAGAGAGAGAGAGAGAGAGAGAGAGAGAGGAAACAGACTGTCTTTAAAAAAAAAAAACAAAGACTCTATCACAATTTCTCTTCAGAAAATACACCTACTACCAGATTTCTGGTTTCCTAACATCCTTGTCACAATTGGCTTGGTTTCCTACTAAAATTGAAAACTTGGTTTGCACAAGAATAGAAAAGCCCTAGGCACAGTAAAATAGCAGTGTTGTGGCTGACTGGACTTGTTTCAGATCAGTGCAGAAAAGTGCTGGTACAAGAACAATTAGTTGAGCGTTTGGGCAGGCGGAGTTAGCTCCCTCTGATATCCTTTACCCTGTGATCGTGCTAAACTCACTGACTGGTTCTCCTCACTCTTGTACATTGCATTCGGTTTTCTACATAGACAATCACGTTGTCTGCAGAGAAAATTTTGCTTCTTCCTTTCCGATTGGGATGTCTTTTATCAATTGATCTGTCTCCTCATAACGGGCTGGAGTTTTCTGAATCTTAGCATACCCTTTTCCTTGGGTGCTGGGTATTTTTTTTCCTAAGTATCTTCCAGAACTTCAAAAAAATCTAATATTGTTAACTTACTTGGAAACAGTTTGATCCTTTTGAGTCTTGCCTTGAGACTTTATGGGTGGGAGCAGAGCAGCTTTTAGTTTTCCACACTACTGAGACAAGATCCCTCTGAGTACTGTATATGATGTCACCCGAATTCGGAGTTTGGACTAGCGGACCCTCCGCCCTTGGGCACGGTTCTCCCCCTGTGCCGCTGTGTCCTCTCCGGTCCTCCACCCGCCAGCTCCGGCTGCCTGCGCTCTGCGATCCACCCCCGAGACCTGGGGAGGCGGCTGGACTCGGTCCGGACAGTCCGTGTAGACAGCAAGCTGGGGCAGCTGCACGGCTCACCTCTTCGGGGTCTCAGCTCCCAGAGGTCACTGAGGGTCCTCCGTCGCCTGAGGCCCAGTTTCTTCACAGCCTGTGTTTCATATCTTTTGGCTGCATTTAGGGGATTCTTGCCAGCCAGTGGCGGGGAGATCCGGTCCCTGTTCCTGCACGTGCGTGAGCGGAGTCTGCCGGGACAGAACCCAGAGAGCTCTGGCCGCGTGGGCTGGAGGGAGGGGGACGCTGGTGCTGGGGATGGTGGCGGTGGGCATGGCGATGACGGTGATGAAGGAGCATCTCCCCCGCCGGCACGCAGCAGCTCTGGTGGCTACAGTTATCCTGCCTTTCAAAATATAAGTCAGATCACGTCTCCCCTGCCTAAGTCCCGTCACGGGCTCCATTCTCACCCAGAACATAAGCCAGAGGCCCTTGTAACGGCCAGCAAGCCCCCACACTCTAATCTGTGAATCCCCCATCGCCCCTCTCACCTCCTCTGCTCTCTCTTGCTCACTCCACGCCAGCCACGCTGGCCTCTTGCCTGTGCCCTCAACATTCCGGGTTTTCTACTGACTTAGGGCTTCTGCACAGTCTGTTCTCCCTGCCTTGAATGTGCTCTCCAATACTGCGCCTGGCTGACTCTCTCATCTCCTGCGAGTCGGCCCGGGTCTCATCTTCTCACCCTACTTCTTCCTGCGGCCACCAACAGCGCAGCGTGCAGCCAATCCTCTTCATGCTGTTCTTTTCCACACCACTCATCACCTTCTCTAATACAGTAGAATTTACAAGTTGACTTTTTATTTCCTGCCTCTTCCCCATAGAGATAACCACTATTCTGACTCCTACCACCGTAGAGTATGAAAGTGAATTAAAAGTCTCATGTTGAAGACCTAAACAATGGAAATGATTTAACATTTCAAGACAGATATGAAACAGTTAGGATGCAATTGTTCATACAAAGGTAAGCAAAAGATAAAACTCATGGAAATGGAGGTTTCGACCATGAAACCAAGACCAAAACAACAGTGCTGGACAGAAGCCAAATGGCTCTGATAAGGCAGAGGGGACGCGTGCCATGGATCGTTCTGCCTTCCCCATGGAGCTCCCCCAGGAACCGATGTCTGTACGCGGCGGCAGAGTGGGGTCAGGTTCGTTCCCATCCCCGTGGAGCTCCAGTGACCTGGCAGCCTTGACTGTCCCCGCGGCTCTCCAGCCCCCCTCTGCCGTCGGTGAAGTGCCCGTGGCGGGGAGTGTGCGTCTCGGCTCTGCTGTCTCCCGTCGGGCCCCCTGCTCCAGCCTCCACCACTGCCACTCGCTCTCAGTTGCAGAAAATAAAAACTAAATTTATAACAACAAATGACAATTAAAATAAGGAAATGATAACGATAAATGCAATTTAAGATCAAGGAAAATAAAGAAGTAGAAAGCTGGCAACTTAGGGAGCTGTCTGCTGAAGTAAAGAGGCCAGAGCACGAGGGGCCTGGGGCTCAGAGACCTTTAGGTCAGGTTTCCCGGCCCCTGCTTCTGAGGTTAGCCCTGTGGGCCGACCTGCTCTCCTTTAGGTCAAGGGCTCGGTCTGGAGTGTGTGTCAGGAAAAAGCGTTCATGGTAATCAGCCTCGTACTTGACCAGGGGGAGGAATTTCACGTGGCTTCTCCTCCTTCCTCTCAGCACCAGGACTCCCGTTGGCTGTAGGGTCTCTGCTTTTGGCCTGTTTTCCCCAGACCTGAGCCCCTGCTATTCTGGTGGTCTCTGCCTCACATCGTGGCCTAGAGATGCTGCTGACCTGGCAGCCAGGGCAACTGGGAGTCTCAGCCATAGGGAAAAGGGAGGCGGTGGCACAAGAGACCCCCTCTGGGGAGAAGCAAGCTGGGCGCTGTTGCTTTTTAATGTCACTAATGACAAAGGTGGTGTTATACGTGGTATCTGGCAGAGCCGGTAACTTTACTGCCAATGATCGGAGCTAGTTGCTGACCCAGGTGTCAAGATGTGGTTTGGCTGAGCAGGAGCGGCGCTGCTTACAGCCACCCGCTCACCTGTTTGCAGCGAAGCAACATGGATGCAGGTCATGCCATGGGAGTCAGGTGAAGTCTGTTGTACTTGAAAATGGCAGTGAAGTCTACTTCCGCTTATTCAGGTTTCAGAATGCGTCCCGTAGTTTTTCAGATGTCGTCACTTAAATAAGAGGGCACTTAGGTCACGATTCCTCTCCTTGTAAGACTTTTATTAATGCCAGACATGAAATAGTAAAGGCATAGTGAATTGTGAAACATCTGCACGGTTGTGGATACAAAGGTGGTTTGAACGGGGCCCGAGGAGGAGGCCTTGAGAGGGGGGAGGCCAGGCCTAAGGGGAGCCATCAGTCTCGACCCGGACCCAACGGCCACGACTCAGCTGCTGTTTGCTGCGTGGTGAAGTGGCCTGGACACTGAGTCCCCAGGGTCACACCATGCGCTTGTAGCCAGGCTGTGTGCTGGGCCTCAGGGCTCCTCCCTCCCCGAGGAAAGCTTAACTCCCAACGTTCCTGGGCCTGTGGACTTAGGCTTGAGACCCTTCGGTCCCCCTTTCTGCATGACAAAACCCCTGATCTGGAAGTATTTCCTAATGAAAGGAGACGGAAGGAAACGGAGCAAAAAGGAGCTACAGAAAATAATGCGAGATTAATTGCTGCACTGTCCTGTTGATTCCCAGATCTTCTAGAAAGGTGTACTCTGCGCAGTGTACAGACATGCCATGTGTACTTGACTTGGAGTGGTATCTGGGATCATTTCTGGTAAAAAAAAAAAAACACAAAAATCCCTCAGACCCCATCAGAATCATAGCCCTCCATTACACGTGGATTACCTCTGCCGGAAAACAAGATTTGGCCGGCATCGTTGTGATTTACGGTGCCTTTCCCAGGAGCATATGCTGCCGTCAGCTCAAAACTATCTGTATTTTGTGTCCCTGAATCATTATGCCTTTGTGTAGCTATCCATTGGCAGTGTTATCAAAGCAAGGCATAATCCCATACACCCTGGGAATCCCATACACCCAAGACATAATCCTATACGCCCTGGCGAAGTCATATTTTTTTAAATCCCTAATCACTTCCAAACAAGTCACACTGCTCGAGTGTCTATTGTTTCGTGCAGTAAGCATGTCCCTGGAAACGTTTTGTAGAAACAGATTTTTGTTTTTTGGTCAACTGGATGACATTTCACTGCCGACAAAATTTCAGCTGCCTTTACTATTCCAATCTATCCTCAATCTGCTGAGGTACTTGACACTTGGACGAACAGTTTTTCTGCACTGGCCTTTGTCAGGCAATCAGTGACCTAAACACAGGTGGCCCACACATAGGGAAGCCACCATCTATGGGAACTGGCAGTCCGTAGCCCTGGATTCCTGCCTGAGGCTCTGTGACTCCTTGCAAGTCACAGAAGGAAGAAGGCAGCTCCTTACAGGCTCTGGCCGGGGAGCAGGCCGTGGGCTCAGGGAGCCCTCTCGTGGCTCCATCCAGGCTCACTAAGGACTCTTAACTCAGTCCAAGCCCTTGGCAATTGCCCCCCGTCTTGCTCTGGGAAGAAAATGATGTCACCAGACCGTGCTGCTTTGAACACCAAAATCACTTCTTTTCTGGTCTGAAAAACCAAGATTTTGGCACTTACCTTCGGAGCAGTTCGAGACCCTGAAACCCTGCAGCAAAGCTTACAGTTGCCCTGCCTAACCCTGGCTGCCGCAGACCTGCCCGCCTACGTGATCCGTCCCCGTATATGAGACACCGTGGCCGAACAGTGGGCCAGAACCTGCCGACTACCCAGTTGTTCAGATTTGTCTTCTGGCTGCAGGTGCTCAGAAGGATCAGGTAGGGGCATTAAGTAAAACTCCGTGCCCAATCGAGCCTGTCGTCTGGGTCCCCTGAACCCCAGTGCCCCAGGAAGGAAGGGGTGACAAGATGCCCTCATTGCATGGTGGGAACGTGTGCACGCTCCAGAGCTAGTCACCACTAAAGCAGAAGGGAAACATTAGCCGGGAAACCCGAGACTTGAAGTCACCGGTTTTCGGTTGGTTGGTTTGTTGTTGTTGTTTGGGTCATAACAATCACTCAGAAGCTTGAGTCCAGCACAGTGTGGCCAGGGATAGCTTTCCCCGGGGTGGCAAAGGTTCTTCTGCCAGCACTAGCCAGCTCATGGGACACACATGGCAAGGGGACCATGTGAACCAAGCATGGATTTCACACTGATTGTCGGGAGGTGTCTCTAATGGTAACTGCTGATTACGCTAGAGTGCCCCGTTTGGACACCACACAAAGAAACCCTGGCTCGACAGGCATACCTTTCAAGTGGAAAAGCACCTGCTCAAAATCCTATGAAAGGGAGAGGAGATGATGAGTCATCCCGTGTCTGCACGTGTCTCCCACGCGTCTCCGAAGTTACCCTAAGTGACTGAGGCAGCAGTAGACGGCGGAAGGAGCCGGACTCGCTGTCTCACTCCATGAGTCATCCTGGGCCAAGCGTTCCCTTCTCTGGTTCTTGGTATTGTTTTCCTCGAAGTGGGAGCAGTGATCGCCGCCAAGCCTAGCTTCCGAGGTCTTTGAGGGGAAGAGATGAGACGGTGCGTGTGAAAGCATGCCGGGAAAAGGCCAACAGCAAAGGGACACCCGGCCACAGGCGGCTGCTTAAGCACAACGATGTCCCTAGAGCCACCGGGGGTCATCTGATCTGCTCATGCCGGACCTCGGGACTCAATGCTCCTGTCACTGGCATTGTCTTCCTGCCACCATCCCTAGGCTTGGTGTCTTGCACTGTGTCCTCAGGGGTGGGGACAAGATGGTGTCCAGGCGCGTCTCTCCTCGGATCATTCATGATTCCAGCGGAAGCACAGGACAGAGGTCGAGACTTCAGGCGCTGGAGTCAAAAGATGTCATCCCGTTGGCTCCAATCTGCACGTCAAAGGCTCCACTGGAGAAGATTTCTGACGCCTCTTTTGCTTTGGTGGCTCCCACCCTGCCGGGATGGAGCTGTCTACGTCCCGGCGCACCGGCCTGAGGCTCGGCAGGGGCGAGCGCGGCCGCTGACGAGGGCCGGCCCCGCTCAGAGCCCCTGCCCGCAGCCCAGCGCTGTCACGCTTTGGACTGCCTCTCGTCCGTCCACTCCTGCTTTGTGCTCTGCAGAGCTTGCGTCTTCTGCTCGTCCACTTGCACGTAGTCTACTCTCTGCTCCTCTGAGAAGAGGAGTTTCTGAAGGGGGAGAACAGAAAGCTTTCGTTACATCCAATTTAAAAATTCGGCACAATGTCAGTCAGTCTCTGGTGGCTTACAGTGTCGAGTATTGGCTGGCCCTCCCTCCTGGGTCGTCACTTGCAGAAGTGTCACGCTGCGTGTGAATGTGCGTGAATCTCTCCTCACCTCTGCTCCCTTCAACTTGGCCCTAGCCAGCTGACTCGCCTTGACCAGTATAACGTGAGTGGGGTGACGGGTGCCCCTCCTAAAGAGAAGAGAGGCGTCCTGCGATCCTGCACTCTCCCTTTTTCCCCTGCCAGGACGCCGGCCGGCATGCCTCACGTGGGGACCGTGACGGACTGTCCCACAGGCGACAACTGAGAAGCCTTTGCGGTCGAAAGCCGCAGAGATTCGGGGCTTGTCTTCACTGCACAGCCGACCAGAACTGGCTAATGCACCGTCTGTGCTTCTCTGTCTATCCCGCTGACCAGCTTTGCTGGACTATCATTTTAGGTTTGTGGAATGAAACGAAAGGTAAAGGGCAAGTGGGAGCTCATTCAGCAAAAGGGAAGGGAAGCCTCCCAGACTCTTCTTTTCTCCACACACACAAAATGAAATTACACTGTATATTCTGTTCAGCAAGTGATTTTTCTCATCAAACAATAATACACTGGTAGCGCAGTCTAGACTACGACCATCCCTTGCTAAGAAATATTTAGCCGTTGTCCACTGCTTACCAGCCACTCATTCCATGGCTTCCCCTGTGCAGTGAGTGACAACAGTCAATGGCTAAGGTCCCTTACACGTATTGACTCACTGAATCCTCACGACAGGCTTCAACGTAGGCGTTATTTCTGCTGACCACTCCACAGACAAGAATACTACTCAGAGGAGTCAAAACTGCCCAACCTGGCACTTGAGGCCCTTGACGGAGCTGTTTCAAAGCCAGCTGACAGCTCCCGTCACCACTCCCCAGAGTCTAGCCAAACGGGGCTGTTACTTCTTCCCTCAGCAGGCCCTTCCTATGCCTGGACTACACTTTACCCCACCCTCATCTCTGCCAGAGCAATTTCTCAACAAACCTTGTGGTCCGAATTTTGAAGAGCACGAAGACTACGTCCATTTACACATAGACGTGCAAAGAACGTTCCCCCCGAGGGAAATACACCAGGGCTTCTGGGCGGCAGAATTAGGGCTGATTTTAAGACTCTTCACTGTACGTGTCTGTATGTCTCAGACTTTGCAAAGAGAACATCCATGGTGGAATCATCGAAACAAAATCCAAACCGAAATGGAATCTCCTGGGAATTCTCAGACACAGAGTACTTCCTACCTGCTGCACAGGGGCTGGTGACGCTGAGTTGAAGTCCAGGGCTAAATAATCCAGGCTGAATTTCCTCGTCCACGTCAGGGCTCCACTGCTCAGCAAGTTGGCTTCTCCGTGCTCCTCCTAGAAACCAACGTCACAGGATGCGCGTTACCGATTTCGGGCCGGGCCGCCCAGGGGAAGAGCAGCTGCCATCGGACAACAGCGGCCCGACGAGTCCTGTGCAGCTCGCGGCCTGCACCTCGGAAGGAGAGCTGGCTTTGAAATACAGTACAGCCCATTTGGCCTTCACATGAAGCTATGCCTTCATTCACCATTGAAGCAGCTGGCCAAAATCTCCCCCAAGAAGAAATCATTTCACGGATCTGACAGGCCCACGATACCTTAGAGACTTGAAATCCTGAAAAGGTCAATCACACTTACGAAAGCTTTCGTAAAGACATCCCAAGTGCATTTAAAGATACTTTATACAATACAAACAGGGATAACGTGTGCAGCACACAGCCATGGCATCTCCATCCGGCTTCAGACTACACCACCGCTACACGACACACACGGCACATGCCGAGGGCCCCCTTCTACTGCTGCCTTCTTGCCCCCCAAGGGGGTGAGTGCTATCCTGAACTTGGTGTTTACCACTTTTGTTTTTAAAGATGGTTTTATGAATGTGTGAGTGTCCTTAAGTGACATACTGTTTTGTTTTGCCTGTTTTGAACTTTTATCAATAGAACCGTATTGTATGCATTTTTGGTGACTTCAATTTGCGCTCCATTTACATACTTCACATTCACCCATGTCAGTGCCCTATTTCATTCATTTTCATTAGCATACATGATTCCATCGCATAATTTATTTAACTGTTCCACCAACAACAGACATTTGAGTTGTTTCCAGTTTGGAGGCTCTTACAAGCAATGCTGCTGTGAGCATTCATGCACCTGTGGAAGAACTTCTAGGGCGTGTCCCTGGGATGGGGGCCCCTTCAACTTGACTATCACCAGCCTGATATGAGGAAAATGGTACTTTACTGTGATTTGATTTTCCACGCCCTTGAGAACTGAATTAATTGGCCATCCTTTCATATGTTTACGGGTCATTTCTTTTTTTCTCTTCTGTGAATTATCTGTTTTAGGTTTGTTTTTGTTTTGCTAATTTTTACACTGAAGTGTTTGTATTTTTCTGATTTTTCTCAGTACTCCCTCACATACCTAAGAGACTAATAATTTGTTGGTTATGTGTGTTGCTAATAGCCCATCACAGTCTACAGTGGGTTTTTCTTGGTGTTTTTTAAGTTAAGAATTGTTCTCGCTTTTAATGTAACATATCAAGATTTTCCTGAGTAGCTTCTTGCTCTTGTATTTTGTTTAAAGCGTTCTTCCTATGCTGAGGTTGTAATTTGTTTTCCCACACCTTCTTCTAAGTTATAACGTTTTTTCCTTTACATTTAAGTAATAATCTAGCCTCAACTGATTTTGACATGTGGTGGTGACACAGGGATACAATTAATTGCCTTTTGTTCTGTTTGTACCCCACGTGGGCAGCCCTCCTTTCCCCAGGAGTGCAGCCTCTGTTCACACATCACGTTCCCATATGTGACTGGCTGGTCAGTCCTGCTGACTGTTTTTGCTGCACCTGAGACACTCACATGGCTTTTCTCCTTTAACGTGTTAATGAGCTTGACTGACTTGATAAGATTCCTTTAATTTATGGCCCTGACAGCTCACCTCTCAGGGGGTATTTGTAACAATAAGAGACTTGAAAAAAAATGTTTCTCCTTCTGGCACAGTTTTTGTTTCTTCCAACCCGTTTGTTTGGTTTCTGTCTTTATGCTAGAGCTTCCCTGAGATGTCTGATAAAATCATTGGCTGTCTGCTCATATTTAAGAGTGAAAGGCCAAAACGCTGATCCGAAGCTCCGACTACATGGGTGGTGCTTGTCAGCTGTGGGGTTCACTGCAAGGTGACCTTGCCGGACGATTTTCTTGGGGTGCCCCTAATATTATGACCCATGTCTTGCCTCTTGGGCTGCTCAAATAGGTCAGAGAACTGTCTTCGAATCTCTAGACCCAATTGTAAAGGTCTGGTTGTCAACATTCTGGAAGAGAGCCGCTGGAAAAGGGCTCGGGAAAGGCTCGCGTATCTATTGTGCATATTTACTTACGTTGTTTTTAGCCTAGTATGCTCGGTCAGATGTGTCTAGCATCCCCCAGGGCAGAGACCCCTTGTTTTACTCTCTCCAGAGACTACACTTCATCTTTTGTGTGAAGCAGGAGAGGGGAAGTCACAGAGGCCAGCCTCCGGGGAGTGGGGGTCTTGCCTTCCCCCGCAGTGTATTTAGGATTCAACTCTCTTGGGTCTGATAAATCATTTACTACAAATCCACCTGCTTTCCAGTTTCCAATACGTTACTGTGTTGTCTTCTTCAGTTCTTCACAGCCGCGTGGGTTTATGCCTTTAACAAATCCTTCACTGTGATTTTAGAGGATGGTTTGGGACGCAGGGAAAACAGAAGTCCGTGGTCAATCTGCCGTCTTTACCGAGATGTCCATGAACAGGTTCTCAAATGTTAAACCCACTTTGCGTACCTGGAAAAATTCCGACTTGTTCGTGCGTATTTTTTAAATTAATTAATTAATTTATTTATCTTTGGCTGCGTTGGGTGTTCGTCGCTGCGTGCGGGCTTTGTCTAGTTGAGGCGAGCTGGGGCTACTCTTCGCTGCGCTGCACGGGCTTCTCATTGCGGTGGCTTCTCTTGTTGGGGAGCACGGGCTCTAGGAGCGTGGGCTTCAGTAGTTGTGGCACAGCGGCTCAGTAGTTGTGGCACGCGGGCTCAGTAGTTGTGGCGCACGGGCTTCGTTGCTCCGCGGCATGTGGGATCTTCCCCGACCAGGGCTCGGACCCGTGTCCCCTGCATTGGCAGGCGGATTCTCAACCACTACGCCACCAGGGAAGGCCCTCCTTTGCATTCTTAATACTGTTTATTTGCATGCATTGCTTTCTCTTGATTGGTTGCGTTCAATTTTAATCTCTTAAAAGAGCAAATTAGGTCGGTGGTGATTCTAATTTTGCTGTTTATTTTGTTAATTTCTGTTCTCACTTTTATTCATTTTCCTTTCATGGGGTTTATTTCTTCAATTTATTATTATGAAAACTTTCTAATAATCAGCCAAATTGAAGAAGATATGCTATGAACACCCATATACCTACCATCCACATTCTACCAGTAACATCTGACTACAGTGAACTATTTGTGAGTCTTTGGACTGAGGATTGGTGTCTTTCATGAACTGTGAGAAACTGACATTATCCCTTCACATACTGCTTCTCTATTTTTTCCCTATTATCTCCTTCTGTAAGGCCGACTGGACAAATGTTTGACCTTCTCATGCTATCTTCCATTTCTCAACTTTGTTTATGTTTTTATCTCCTCGTCCTGACTTATCAGTAACTTCAAAACTATATTCTGGTTCACTACATTACTCTTTGGGTTTAGTCTGTTTAACTCACCCATTGAGTTTCTAATTACATCCCTATTTTTATGTCTAGAAGTTCTAAATGGTCTTTTCTAATCCACCTGGTCATTTTTAAATAGTATCTTGTGACTCAGTCCAACTTTCAACTCCTCATCTTCTTTTTTAAATATATAAAACATAGTTATTTTATATGTGAAGTCTAATATTTGTAATAATGACTTACTTCTATATGTGATTTTACTTTTTGTAATTCCTATTGATCCTCAGGATTTGCAATTTCTCAATATTTTTTGCCCGAGAGATCCCCTTTCCTTTCCTGGCAGTTGAGTTTTGGATTTAAAAAATACATTTAAAACTATATTCTCTACCATTTTAAGATGATTTTTTTATGGTGGTCATGTGGTTTTCACAGTACCTTGCCTACTGAAGTGCTTCATCAAATTTTAAAAAATAGAACAGGGACTTCCCTGGTGGCACAGTGGTTAAGAATCCACCTGCCAATGCAGGGGACACGGGTTCGAGCCCTGGTCCGGGAAGATCCCACGTGCCACGGAGCAACTAAGCCCGTGCGCCACAACTGCTGATCCTGCTTGTCACAACTACTGAAGCCCGCGAGCCACAACTACTGAAGCCCTTGCGCCTAGAGCCCGTGCTCCGCAACAAGAGAAACCACTGCAATGAGAAGCCCACACACCACAACGAAGAGTAGCCCCCATTCGCCGCAACTAGAGAAAGCCAGCGTGCAGCCAAAAAAATAAAAAGAAAGAAAGAAAAAGAAAATAAAGAACAAAGCTGGAGGAATCACACTCCCTGATTTCAAACTATACTCTAATCAAAGTAGTGTGGTACTGGCACAAAAACAGACACATAGATTAATGGAACAGAATAGACCCCATAAATAAATCCATACTTATATGGTCGATTAATCTACGACAAAGGAGGCAAGAATATACAACGGAGAAAAGACAGCTTCTTCAATAAATGGTGTTGGGAAAACTGGACAGATACATGCAAAAGAATCAAACAGGACTACTTTCTCACACCATATACAAAAACAAATTCAAAATGGATGAAATTCAAGTACAAGACCTGAAACCATAAAACTCCCAGAAGAAAACATACACAGTATATTCTTTGACATGGGTCTTAACAATATTTTTTGGTTATGTCTCCTCAGGCAAGAGAAAGAAAAACAAAAATTAAATGAAAGGGACCACATCAAACTAAAAAGCTTTTGCACAGCAAAGGGAACTATCAATAAAACAAAAGGGTAGCCTACTGAATGGGAGAAGATATTTTCAAATGATACATCTGACAATAGGTTCATATCCAAAATATACAAATAACAAATACAACTCAACAGCAAAAAAACAAACAACCTGATTAAAAAATGGGCAGAGGACCTTAATAGACATTTTCCCAAAGAAGACATACAGGTGTCCAACAGATAGATGAAAAGATGCTCAACATCACTAATCAGCAAGTAAATGCAAATCAATACCACAATGAGACATCACCTCACACCTGTTAGAATGGCCATCATCAAAAGAACACAAGTAACAAATTTGGTGAGGATGTGGAGAAAAGGGAACCCTCTTACACTGTTGGTGAGAATGTAAATTGGTGCAGCTGCTATGGAAAACAGTATGGAGGTTCCTCAAAAATTAAAAATATGATTCAGTAATTTCACTTCTGGGTATATATTCCCCCCCCCCAAATACAAAAACACTAATTCGAAAAGATACATGCACTCTCATGTTCATTGCAGCACTATTTACAATAGCCAAGACATGGAAGCAACCTCAGTGCCCATCAATAGATAAATGGATAAAGATGTGGTATATGGATGTGTATATATATGTGTGTGTGTGTGTGTACATGTGTATATATATGTATATATACACACACACACACAATGGAATGTTACCCAGCAAAAAAAAAAAAAAGAAATCTTGCCATTATGACAACATGGGTGGATCTAGAGGCTGTTATGCAAAAGTTAAATAAGTCAGAGAAAGACAAATGCTACATGATCTTACTTATACGTGGAATCTAAACAAAACAATAACAAAAACCAAACAACAGGGGCTTCCCTGGTGGCACAGTGGCTAAGAGTCTGCCTGCCAATGCAGGGGACACGGGTTCGAGCCCTGGTCCGGGAGGATCCCACATGCTGCAGAGCAACTAAGCCCACACGCCACAACTGCTGAGCCTGTGCTCTAGAGCCCACAAGCCAAAACTACTGAGCCCACGAGCCACAACTACTGAGCCCGCGAGCCACAACTACTGAAGCCCATGCGCCTAGAGCCTGTGCTCCACAAGAGAAGCTACCACAATGAGAAGCCCGCGCACCACAACGAAGAGTAGCCCCCACTCACTGCAACTAGAGAAAGCCCGCGCGCAGCAATGAAGACCCAACGCAGCCAAAAAAAAAAAAAGCCAAAAACAAAAAATGAAAACAGACTCATAGATACAGAGAACAAATGGGTGGTTGCCATAAGGGAATGGGTGAAGAGTGGGCGGAATAAGTGAAGGGGATTTGGAGGTACACACCTCCATTATATAATAAGTAACCCATGGGAATATACTCTACAGCATAAGGAACAGGATCAATAATATTGTAGTGTCATAGAGGGACAAATGTTTACTAGACTTATCATGGTGATCATTTCATTCATGTATGCAAATGTCAGTCATTATGTAGTACACCTGAGACGAACACAATGTTGAACGTCAACTATATTTCATTAAAAAATAAAGTAGCTAAAGAAGGATAGGTGACTTTAATAAAACAAAACTTGTATTTCAGCCCGTAGCCTAATTTTTACATTCAGATAAGAACTTGTCCTCAAAGAGAAAAAACTTATGCATATGATTATGTACAAAATCGAAACTGAATTATATTAGTTCTGTCCACCAAATGGGTTGTTTTGTGGAACAACTGAAATAATGTAAATCAAAGTCATTTGAAAATATCATATTACTGAATTTAAAACACACAACTGAATGAGATGGGATAGGCTTTAAATTCATTTATGTGGTGGTTCCCTCAGAGCTACCTTCCTTCAGCCAGTTTTCTGGGCTCTTAATCTACTGTGTCATATTGCCTAGTAATGTACAGAGACAGTCATTAATCAATGATTATAAACAGGCAAGAAACCAATCCTGAATTATGTTGTTAACGAAACACTGGTCTTTCTCACAACCTCAAAGATCAGAAATAACTGCTAGTGTCTGGAATGACTCTGCACTTGCTTCTATGAGGCTATAGATTCACTTCCCTTCTCTGTTCTCTGGAGACAAAGCACAGCTGGGCAGTATCTTTTATAAGAGTGTTTTCTTCTAGAAGTTTCCCAAGGGCCATTACTAAGTGTGAAAAATATTGGGTATACCACAGCAGACTGGATATGAGCCACTTTCCACCTGCATATGGATACTCACAGCACTTTCTAATCTGTCAAATAGAAAGGCAAAATGAAGCATTTAATTGCTGCTTCACTGGAGATGACTGTTTTGAGAATTTTAAATGCCTGTTACTGTCACGTATAGGAAGGCAGAGTTCTCTTCTCGAAAGTATATAGTCTCAGTGCCTTGAACACTGTCCTTCTAAGATCTCTTTTTCAAAATTTCATAGTTTAAACAGAGATTCTCTCTAGAGTTCCCTACATTTTAAACATCTGGCTAAAGGGCCTGATAATTGCCAGAGGTGCTAAAAGACCCTCTTTCTCTTCAGTAACCCATTCTCAACAGAATCCAAAGTAGAGAGAATGGAAGGGACAACAGAGGGCAGGAGGAGAGATTGAACCATAAATCGTTCATCAAAGGATCGAGATGTCGGGTCTCTGTGCACTCTGGGCCACAGAAAGACTCTACCAGGAGTCTCCAGAGACTAGACCCATCCATGACGTGGGACACTGGGCCACCCTCCCAACAGGACTCTCAGTGACTGATCTTTGGTAAAGGTTCGGAGGCAGTCAGGGCAGGGCTACCCGGTGGTGGGGAACATCCAGTGTGTGAGTTTTCACAGCTTAGACTCTGGGCACCCAGGGAGCTACAGACCTACTGGGGTCAAACACGATATCCCAGCCACGGTGAAAAGAATTGCTAGCATTTCCATTTTCCCATTACACGTTGCAGCCCTGGGTATACTTAAAACTGTGGCCTCAAAATGGTACGAGGAGCTGAATATTGCAGGAAAGAAAACCGACTTCATAACAACTTGTTCCCAGTCTGGAAAACACTGTAAGCTGGTATTACAGTCAAGTAATTGTTTTAAGATTTTACGGGACTTTCTGAACGCTATGTTTCCTTTACAATGAACTGATAAGAATATAGATTGGGGTGAAGAATAAGAAGAGTGTGAAAAATATAGGATTACCATTTGCATGTAGCTTTGTTCCTCTTCTCTGGAAACAGAATTGGCAAAAAATCTTGCAGAATTAATACCATTTCTTTCTGGAGAGAGAAAGCTGGTTCGATTGCTAAGAACAGAAATATAGATGAGGTCAAAGCAATGTCTTACAGCTGCTCTGAAAGCCAGCCAAGAACTGACATGGCCCCTCTGGGGTTTCGGCCCTCGCCCCTCGCCCCCGCTTCCCCATGCAACTTCCTTCTGGCCAAAGCAATTCCTGAACCAGGAGAGAGACTACCCCGCAGCTGCCGTCCTGCTATGGGGCAAAGGGTTCCCAATTCTCAAAGGCTATTTTTTTCCAGGCCCTCCATGTGACACAGCTCATGAGCTTTCTAGAAAGAGACCAAGGCATCATATCATTTAGAGAAAAACAAAACAAAACAAAAACGCTCCTTTGAGGCTCTTGTTTCCATTCAAAGCAACCAGGAAAAGTAAGGAAGTGTGGTCATTCCTTTGATAGGATGAGACCAAGACTACGAATCCACTTTCATCCTACTCCCAAGTTAGAAGCAGAGGCCAAGGCTCTGCAGTTCTGTCTGGAAATGTAGTTCACTGCAGAATTCTGCTTTACAGAGCCATTGTGTCCTGCGGCATATAGGGTGAACTAAGAAACTCCCAGGCCAGGCTCAGGACTCTGAAATTCCTACAAGGACTGAAATTGCTACAAGGTGAGATGAGAGAGTGCAGATACATTTGGGGGTTTGTCTACTGAGTCCATGTGAATTGGGATTGAAAAAGAACCTTTCTCTGTTGGTACTAGGGTTGTAGCATGTAAATAAGGATCTAAGGGACAGCTATCTCAGGCCGTGAGGATTGTGCAACAGAGAAGCAGACGTGAGAGAGAGGTTCCCAGCAGCACTCTCGTTCCCGATCCCATTGTTCTGGGAGATTCACTTATGGTCCTTCCTCTGTGACCTACAAAACACTTCCGGCTCGGGATAATAAATCCCATCCCTCGTTCGGCTTAAGCTAGATCGAGTGGGCTTCGACTACCTTTAACCACCGAGGCCTGAGTAACGCTGGGAGTGCACCAGATGAGGGCCCTGTGAGCAATCAAAGACTCACCAAGGCACAGTGCGGGTTCTGGTGAGAGACGTGTGTTCCCGGATGGTTGAGAGGCTTTTCAGGTCCAGGGGAGGTGACCGTGCTACAAGATAACACATGACAACCAACATGGTAAGTTCTCAGGGGTTCAAGGCCAGAAACTGAAGACTATAAAACTATGCCATTCCATCAGATCCACATTTACTTACGAGCAGTACTGGTGATGATGGTGCTTTTCGCTGTCCTACCCTTCCCTGCCTCACTGGGAGCAGAGGGGACGACCACCGAGCCAGTGGCCACGTGAGCAGCTGGGCTTACATCCAGTCACTACACACTTACTGAGAACTCACTGTCAGGCGTGGCTCTAGGTGTCCCAAACTGCAAC
>NW_028122123.1:0-54113 GCF_965194805.1 Balaenoptera borealis | reverse complement strand
GGGTGCTTGTGTCTTGCTGATTTTTAATTTTCCCAATTTATACCCCCATGAGTGGAAGTGCCCTATGCTCTCTAAGCTGTGTTTTTCAGATGTTTCAGGACTCACCGGACACTTCTCCAGAGTGGCTCTTGGCAATTTACATCCCGCCCATCAGTGTAGCAAGGCTCCCATTTCTCCATGGCCTGTCCTGCATTTCTGGTTTTGACACTTTTTTCAGCATGGCCCTTTTGACCGATGGGAAGCGAGACTTCTTTGTAGCGCTGATTTGCCTTTCCAGGTTGCTTGGTTGGCCAAAAAGGGCGTATGCGTTTTTTCCTGAATATATTCAGGAAAAAACGCATACGCCCTTTTTGGCCAAGGGCATCATTGTCAACGTTTTGCCGCTTTTCATGTGCTTTAAAGGCGATTCGTATCTACCTCCTGAAATCTGTTTCCTGCAATTCTGCCTTGATTTCAAATCCTCTTCTTTGCCTTCCCTCAATATATTTGTGGACGAGAGTTATCATTTATAACTCTGCAGGTTTGTGAATTGCAGTGCCCTGAACCTCCATTTTACAACTCGTTTTTATGGGAGCTGGCCGCAAAATCGCAGAATGGCTTCAGGCCCTGTTCTGGTTCCGGGGGTCAGGCTGAGCCTGTGGTTAATTCTTCTTTCTGATGGGAAAATAGAGTGACCTGTGCCTGTCCCAACACCAAGAGCTAGTCTCTCGTTGGTTCCACGTCTTCCCGTTTATCCTCAGGACAAATTGCAACCTGTACGGAACAGGAGGTTAAAGGTGCTGATGCCCCAAGTAGGGAGCTTGCTAGTAAAGCGGCTGGAATGGCGAACCCGGGCACAAGGAGATGAGAAATGAGGTGCGTTTTAGAAACCTTTCCCCATCACACGGTGTACCATCTTCTGGGTTTCTCATGCATGTTTTTGATGTAGGAAGATGCCCTTGAACCTGGAGATTTGGGACCCATGCGATGGGTACCACGCAGTATTACTTTAAAGGGTCTGCGTTTGCTCACCCAACCTCACCAAACCTCTCAGCCCCAAGAGTGTCCACCCTTATGTCTCATCCAGCTGTGCGTCTAGATATGGTCAATCCACGTTGCATCACAGCCCCTGAACGCATTGTGTAAGAATTTCTCTCTCTTTCACTGTCTTTGTTTCATGGGTGTTTCAAAGTAATTTATTTTTATAATGGGGTTTAGCTGCTTTTCACTGCTGTGTTTATGCCGCTTTACACCCACTTGACACACTAACAGAGAGATATCAATACATAGGTTTTACGATTATTATTAGTCAGATATATTCTTGTGCGGTGAATAGGGCGTGTTGAGTCCAGTTCTCTGAGCAAGGAGTAGGTCTTGTCTATTACATATTGGGTTTATGGAATGGTATCTGAGCTAATTTGATACCCTTGTTTTATGTATCACCCCACCTCACCTTTCCCGTTAAGCAGCCATAGTGTGTTTTCTGCATGTGTGACTCTGTTCTGTTTTGTAATTCAGTTCAAGTGTAACGGTTTTTACATTCCCTCTATCAGTGATACCTTATGAGAAGTGTCCTTTTCTGTGTGACTTATTTCACTTAGAATCGTCGTACCTAAATCCACTCATCATGCTGCTACTAACCTTACGACATTGATTTCCTGGCTGAGTGATATTCCATTGTACATAAGGACCACAACTTCTTTATCCATTTTTCTCTTTCCTGGGATATTTCAGGTGGAATGAAGTGGAGGTCCTGGTCAACAGAGCAGCCCTAAACTTTGGGGTGCTTGTGTCTTGCTGATTTTTAATTTTCCCAATTTATACCCCCATGAGTGGAAGTGCCCTATGCTCTCTAAGCTGTGTTTTTCAGATGTTTCAGGACTCACCGGACACTTCTCCAGAGTGGCTCTTGGCAATTTACATCCCGCCCATCAGTGTAGCAAGGCTCCCATTTCTCCATGGCCTGTCCTGCATTTCTGGTTTTGACACTTTTTTCAGCATGGCCCTTTTGACCGATGGGAAGCGAGACTTCTTTGTAGCGCTGATTTGCCTTTCCAGGTTGCTTGGTTGGCCAAAAAGGGCGTATGCGTTTTTTCCTGAATATATTCAGGAAAAAACGCATACGCCCTTTTTGGCCAAGGGCATCATTGTCAACGTTTTGCCGCTTTTCATGTGCTTTAAAGGCGATTCGAATCTACCTCCTGAAATCTGTTTCCTGCAATTCTGCCTTGATTTCAAATCCTCTTCTTTGCCTTCCCTCAATATATTTGTGGACGAGAGTTATCATTAATAACTCTGCAGGTTTGTGAATTGCAGTGCCCTGAACCTCCATTTTACAACTCGTTTTTATGGGAGCTGGCCGCAAAATCGCAGAATGGCTTCAGGCCCTGTTCTGGTTCCGGGGGTCAGGCTGAGCCTGTGGTTAATTCTTCTTTCTGATGGGAAAATAGAGTGACCTGTGCCTGTCCCAACACCAAGAGCTAGTCTCTCGTTGGTTCCACGTCTTCCCGTTTATCCTCAGGACAAATTGCAACCTGTATGGAACAGGAGGTTAAAGGTGCTGATGCTCCAAGTAGGGAGCTTGCTAGTAAAGAGGCTGGAATGGCGAACCCGGGCACAAGGAGATGAGAAATGAGGTGCGTTTTAGAAACCTTTCCCCATCACACGGTGTACCATCTTCTGGGTTTCTCATGCATGTTTTTGATGTAGGAAGATGCCCTTGAACCTGGAGATTTGGGACCCATGCGATGGGTACCACGCAGTATTACTTTAAAGGGTCTGCGTTTGCTCACCCAACCTCACCAAACCTCTCAGCCCCAAGAGTGTCCACCCTTATGTCTCATCCAGCTGTGCGTCTAGATATGGTCAATCCACGTTGCATCACAGCCCCTGAACGCATTGTGTAAGAATTTCTCTCTCTTTCACTGTCTTTGTTTCATGGGTGTTTCAAAGTAATTTATTTTTATAATGGGGTTTAGCTGCTTTTCACTGCTGTGTTTATGCCGCTTTACACCCACTTGACACACTAACAGAGAGATATCAATACATAGGTTTTACGATTATTATTAGTCAGATATATTCTTGTGCGGTGAATAGGGCGTGTTGAGTCCAGTTCTCTGAGCAAGGAGTAGGTCTTGTCTATTACATATTGGGTTTATGGAATGGTATCTGAGCTAATTTGATACCCTTGTTTTATGTATCACCCCACCTCACCTTTCCCGTTAAGCAGCCATAGTGTGTTTTCTGCATGTGTGACTCTGTTCTGTTTTGTAATTCAGTTCAAGTGTAACGGTTTTTACATTCCCTCTATCAGTGATACCTTATGAGAAGTGTCCTTTTCTGTGTGACTTATTTCACTTAGAATCGTCGTACCTAAATCCACTCATCATGCTGCTACTAACCTTACGACATTGATTTCCTGGCTGAGTGATATTCCATTGTACATAAGGACCACAACTTCTTTATCCATTTTTCTCTTTCCTGGGATATTTCAGGTGGAATGAAGTGGAGGTCCTGGTCAACAGAGCAGCCCTAAACTTTGGGGTGCTTGTGTCTTGCTGATTTTTAATTTTCCCAATTTATACCCCCATGAGTGGAAGTGCCCTATGCTCTCTAAGCTGTGTTTTTCAGATGTTTCAGGACTCACCGGACACTTCTCCAGAGTGGCTCTTGGCAATTTACATCCCGCCCATCAGTGTAGCAAGGCTCCCATTTCTCCATGGCCTGTCCTGCATTTCTGGTTTTGACACTTTTTTCAGCATGGCCCTTTTGACCGATGGGAAGCGAGACTTCTTTGTAGCGCTGATTTGCCTTTCCAGGTTGCTTGGTTGGCCAAAAAGGGCGTATGCGTTTTTTCCTGAATATATTCAGGAAAAAACGCATACGCCCTTTTTGGCCAAGGGCATCATTGTCAACGTTTTGCCGCTTTTCATGTGCTTTAAAGGCGATTCGTATCTACCTCCTGAAATCTGTTTCCTGCAATTCTGCCTTGATTTCAAATCCTCTTCTTTGCCTTCCCTCAATATATTTGTGGACGAGAGTTATCATTTATAACTCTGCAGGTTTGTGAATTGCAGTGCCCTGAACCTCCATTTTACAACTCGTTTTTATGGGAGCTGGCCGCAAAATCGCAGAATGGCTTCAGGCCCTGTTCTGGTTCCGGGGGTCAGGCTGAGCCTGTGGTTAATTCTTCTTTCTGATGGGAAAATAGAGTGACCTGTGCCTGTCCCAACACCAAGAGCTAGTCTCTCGTTGGTTCCACGTCTTCCCGTTTATCCTCAGGACAAATTGCAACCTGTACGGAACAGGAGGTTAAAGGTGCTGATGCCCCAAGTAGGGAGCTTGCTAGTAAAGCGGCTGGAATGGCGAACCCGGGCACAAGGAGATGAGAAATGAGGTGCGTTTTAGAAACCTTTCCCCATCACACGGTGTACCATCTTCTGGGTTTCTCATGCATGTTTTTGATGTAGGAAGATGCCCTTGAACCTGGAGATTTGGGACCCATGCGATGGGTACCACGCAGTATTACTTTAAAGGGTCTGCGTTTGCTCACCCAACCTCACCAAACCTCTCAGCCCCAAGAGTGTCCACCCTTATGTCTCATCCAGCTGTGCGTCTAGATATGGTCAATCCACGTTGCATCACAGCCCCTGAACGCATTGTGTAAGAATTTCTCTCTCTTTCACTGTCTTTGTTTCATGGGTGTTTCAAAGTAATTTATTTTTATAATGGGGTTTAGCTGCTTTTCACTGCTGTGTTTATGCCGCTTTACACCCACTTGACACACTAACAGAGAGATATCAATACATAGGTTTTACGATTATTATTAGTCAGATATATTCTTGTGCGGTGAATAGGGCGTGTTGAGTCCAGTTCTCTGAGCAAGGAGTAGGTCTTGTCTATTACATATTGGGTTTATGGAATGGTATCTGAGCTAATTTGATACCCTTGTTTTATGTATCACCCCACCTCACCTTTCCCGTTAAGCAGCCATAGTGTGTTTTCTGCATGTGTGACTCTGTTCTGTTTTGTAATTCAGTTCAAGTGTAACGGTTTTTACATTCCCTCTATCAGTGATACCTTATGAGAAGTGTCCTTTTCTGTGTGACTTATTTCACTTAGAATCGTCGTACCTAAATCCACTCATCATGCTGCTACTAACCTTACGACATTGATTTCCTGGCTGAGTGATATTCCATTGTACATAAGGACCACAACTTCTTTATCCATTTTTCTCTTTCCTGGGATATTTCAGGTGGAATGAAGTGGAGGTCCTGGTCAACAGAGCAGCCCTAAACTTTGGGGTGCTTGTGTCTTGCTGATTTTTAATTTTCCCAATTTATACCCCCATGAGTGGAAGTGCCCTATGCTCTCTAAGCTGTGTTTTTCAGATGTTTCAGGACTCACCGGACACTTCTCCAGAGTGGCTCTTGGCAATTTACATCCCGCCCATCAGTGTAGCAAGGCTCCCATTTCTCCATGGCCTGTCCTGCATTTCTGGTTTTGACACTTTTTTCAGCATGGCCCTTTTGACCGATGGGAAGCGAGACTTCTTTGTAGCGCTGATTTGCCTTTCCAGGTTGCTTGGTTGGCCAAAAAGGGCGTATGCGTTTTTTCCTGAATATATTCAGGAAAAAACGCATACGCCCTTTTTGGCCAAGGGCATCATTGTCAACGTTTTGCCGCTTTTCATGTGCTTTAAAGGCGATTCGTATCTACCTCCTGAAATCTGTTTCCTGCAATTCTGCCTTGATTTCAAATCCTCTTCTTTGCCTCCCCTCAATATATTTGTGGACGAGAGTTATCATTTATAACTCTGCAGGTTTGTGAATTGCAGTGCCCTGAACCTCCATTTTACAACTCGTTTTTATGGGAGCTGGCCGCAAAATCGCAGAATGGCTTCAGGCCCTGTTCTGGTTCCGGGGGTCAGGCTGAGCCTGTGGTTAATTCTTCTTTCTGATGGGAAAATAGAGTGACCTGTGCCTGTCCCAACACCAAGAGCTAGTCTCTCGTTGGTTCCACGTCTTCCCGTTTATCCTCAGGACAAATTGCAACCTGTACGGAACAGGAGGTTAAAGGTGCTGATGCTCCAAGTAGGGAGCTTGCTAGTAAAGCGGCTGGAATGGCGAACCCGGGCACAAGGAGATGAGAAATGAGGTGCGTTTTAGAAACCTTTCCCCATCACACGGTGTACCATCTTCTGGGTTTCTCATGCATGTTTTTGATGTAGGAAGATGCCCTTGAACCTGGAGATTTGGGACCCATGCGATGGGTACCACGCAGTATTACTTTAAAGGGTCTGCGTTTGCTCACCCAACCTCACCAAACCTCTCAGCCCCAAGAGTGTCCACCCTTATGTCTCATCCAGCTGTGCGTCTAGATATGGTCAATCCACGTTGCATCACAGCCCCTGAACGCATTGTGTAAGAATTTCTCTCTCTTTCACTGTCTTTGTTTCATGGGTGTTTCAAAGTAATTTATTTTTATAATGGGGTTTAGCTGCTTTTCACTGCTGTGTTTATGCCGCTTTACACCCACTTGACACACTAACAGAGAGATATCAATACATAGGTTTTACGATTATTATTAGTCAGATATATTCTTGTGCGGTGAATAGGGCGTGTTGAGTCCAGTTCTCTGAGCAAGGAGTAGGTCTTGTCTATTACATATTGGGTTTATGGAATGGTATCTGAGCTAATTTGATACCCTTGTTTTATGTATCACCCCACCTCACCTTTCCCGTTAAGCAGCCATAGTGTGTTTTCTGCATGTGTGACTCTGTTCTGTTTTGTAATTCAGTTCAAGTGTAACGGTTTTTACATTCCCTCTATCAGTGATACCTTATGAGAAGTGTCCTTTTCTGTGTGACTTATTTCACTTAGAATCGTCGTACCTAAATCCACTCATCATGCTGCTACTAACCTTACGACATTGATTTCCTGGCTGAGTGATATTCCATTGTACATAAGGACCACAACTTCTTTATCCATTTTTCTCTTTCCTGGGATATTTCAGGTGGAATGAAGTGGAGGTCCTGGTCAACAGAGCAGCCCTAAACTTTGGGGTGCTTGTGTCTTGCTGATTTTTAATTTTCCCAATTTATACCCCCATGAGTGGAAGTGCCCTATGCTCTCTAAGCTGTGTTTTTCAGATGTTTCAGGACTCACCGGACACTTCTCCAGAGTGGCTCTTGGCAATTTACATCCCGCCCATCAGTGTAGCAAGGCTCCCATTTCTCCATGGCCTGTCCTGCATTTCTGGTTTTGACACTTTTTTCAGCATGGCCCTTTTGACCGATGGGAAGCGAGACTTCTTTGTAGCGCTGATTTGCCTTTCCAGGTTGCTTGGTTGGCCAAAAAGGGCGTATGCGTTTTTTCCTGAATATATTCAGGAAAAAACGCATACGCCCTTTTTGGCCAAGGGCATCATTGTCAACGTTTTGCCGCTTTTCATGTGCTTTAAAGGCGATTCGTATCTACCTCCTGAAATCTGTTTCCTGCAATTCTGCCTTGATTTCAAATCCTCTTCTTTGCCTTCCCTCAATATATTTGTGGACGAGAGTTATCATTTATAACTCTGCAGGTTTGTGAATTGCAGTGCCCTGAACCTCCATTTTACAACTCGTTTTTATGGGAGCTGGCCGCAAAATCGCAGAATGGCTTCAGGCCCTGTTCTGGTTCCGGGGGTCAGGCTGAGCCTGTGGTTAATTCTTCTTTCTGATGGGAAAATAGAGTGACCTGTGCCTGTCCCAACACCAAGAGCTAGTCTCTCGTTGGTTCCACGTCTTCCCGTTTATCCTCAGGACAAATTGCAACCTGTACGGAACAGGAGGTTAAAGGTGCTGATGCCCCAAGTAGGGAGCTTGCTAGTAAAGCGGCTGGAATGGCGAACCCGGGCACAAGGAGATGAGAAATGAGGTGCGTTTTAGAAACCTTTCCCCATCACACGGTGTACCATCTTCTGGGTTTCTCATGCATGTTTTTGATGTAGGAAGATGCCCTTGAACCTGGAGATTTGGGACCCATGCGATGGGTACCACGCAGTATTACTTTAAAGGGTCTGCGTTTGCTCACCCAACCTCACCAAACCTCTCAGCCCCAAGAGTGTCCACCCTTATGTCTCATCCAGCTGTGCGTCTAGATATGGTCAATCCAGGTTGCATCACAGCCCCTGAACGCATTGTGTAAGAATTTCTCTCTCTTTCACTGTCTTTGTTTCATGGGTGTTTCAAAGTAATTTATTTTTATAATGGGGTTTAGCTGCTTTTCACTGCTGTGTTTATGCCGCTTTACACCCACTTGACACACTAACAGAGAGATATCAATACATAGGTTTTACGATTATTATTAGTCAGATATATTCTTGTGCGGTGAATAGGGCGTGTTGAGTCCAGTTCTCTGAGCAAGGAGTAGGTCTTGTCTATTACATATTGGGTTTATGGAATGGTATCTGAGCTAATTTGATACCCTTGTTTTATGTATCACCCCACCTCACCTTTCCCGTTAAGCAGCCATAGTGTGTTTTCTGCATGTGTGACTCTGTTCTGTTTTGTAATTCAGTTCAAGTGTAACGGTTTTTACATTCCCTCTATCAGTGATACCTTATGAGAAGTGTCCTTTTCTGTGTGACTTATTTCACTTAGAATCGTCGTACCTAAATCCACTCATCATGCTGCTACTAACCTTACGACATTGATTTCCTGGCTGAGTGATATTCCATTGTACATAAGGACCACAACTTCTTTATCCATTTTTCTCTTTCCTGGGATATTTCAGGTGGAATGAAGTGGAGGTCCTGGTCAACAGAGCAGCCCTAAACTTTGGGGTGCTTGTGTCTTGCTGATTTTTAATTTTCCCAATTTATACCCCCATGAGTGGAAGTGCCCTATGCTCTCTAAGCTGTGTTTTTCAGATGTTTCAGGACTCACCGGACACTTCTCCAGAGTGGCTCTTGGCAATTTACATCCCGCCCATCAGTGTAGCAAGGCTCCCATTTCTCCATGGCCTGTCCTGCATTTCTGGTTTTGACACTTTTTTCAGCATGGCCCTTTTGACCGATGGGAAGCGAGACTTCTTTGTAGCGCTGATTTGCCTTTCCAGGTTGCTTGGTTGGCCAAAAAGGGCGTATGCGTTTTTTCCTGAATATATTCAGGAAAAAACGCATACGCCCTTTTTGGCCAAGGGCATCATTGTCAACGTTTTGCCGCTTTTCATGTGCTTTAAAGGCGATTCGAATCTACCTCCTGAAATCTGTTTCCTGCAATTCTGCCTTGATTTCAAATCCTCTTCTTTGCCTTCCCTCAATATATTTGTGGACGAGAGTTATCATTAATAACTCTGCAGGTTTGTGAATTGCAGTGCCCTGAACCTCCATTTTACAACTCGTTTTTATGGGAGCTGGCCGCAAAATCGCAGAATGGCTTCAGGCCCTGTTCTGGTTCCGGGGTGCAGGCTGAGCCTGTGGTTAATTCTTCTTTCTGATGGGAAAATAGAGTGACCTGTGCCTGTCCCAACACCAAGAGCTAGTCTCTCGTTGGTTCCACGTCTTCCCGTTTATCCTCAGGACAAATTGCAACCTGTATGGAACAGGAGGTTAAAGGTGCTGATGCTCCAAGTAGGGAGCTTGCTAGTAAAGAGGCTGGAATGGCGAACCCGGGCACAAGGAGATGAGAAATGAGGTGCGTTTTAGAAACCTTTCCCCATCACACGGTGTACCATCTTCTGGGTTTCTCATGCATGTTTTTGATGTAGGAAGATGCCCTTGAACCTGGAGATTTGGGACCCATGCGATGTGTACCACGCAGTATTACTTTAAAGGGTCTGCGTTTGCTCACCCAACCTCACCAAACCTCTCAGCCCCAAGAATGTCTACCCTTATGTCTCATCCAGCTGTGCCTCTAGATATGGTCAATCCAGGTTGCATCACAGCCCCTGAACGCATTGTGTAAGAATTTCTCTCTCTTTCACTGTCTTTGTTTCATGGGTGTTTCAAAGTAATTTATTTTTATAATGGGGTTTAGCTGCTTTTCACTGCTGTGTTTATGCCGCTTTACACCCACTTGACACACTAACAGAGAGATATCAATACATAGGTTTTACGATTATTATTAGTCAGATATATTCTTGTGCGGTGAATAGGGCGTGTTGAGTCCAGTTCTCTGAGCAAGGAGTAGGTCTTGTCTATTACATATTGGGTTTATGGAACGGTATCTGAGCTAATTTGATACCCTTGTTTTATATATCACCCCACCTCACCTTTCCCGTTAAGCAGCCATAGTGTGTTTTCTGCATGTGTGACTCTGTTCTGTTTTGTAATTCAGTTCAAGTGTAACGGTTTTTACATTCCCTCTATCAGTGATACCTTATGAGAAGTGTCCTTTTCTGTGTGACTTATTTCACTTAGAATCGTCGTACCTAAATCCACTCATCATGCTGCTACTAACCTTACGACATTGATTTCCTGGCTGAGTGATATTCCATTGTACATAAGGACCACAACTTCTTTATCCATTTTTCTCTTTCCTGGGATATTTAAGGTGGAATGAAGTGGAGGTCCTGGTCAACAGAGCAGCCCTAAACTTTGGGGTGCTTGTGTCTTGCTGATTTTTAATTTTCCCAATTTATACCCCCATGAGTGGAAGTGCCCTATGCTCTCTAAGCTGTGTTTTTCAGATGTTTCAGGACTCACCGGACACTTCTCCAGAGTGGCTCTTGGCAATTTACATCCCGCCCATCAGTGTAGCAAGGCTCCCATTTCTCCATGGCCTGTCCTGCATTTCTGGTTTTGACACTTTTTTCAGCATGGCCCTTTTGACCGATGGGAAGCGAGACTTCTTTGTAGCGCTGATTTGCCTTTCCAGGTTGCTTGGTTGGCCAAAAAGGGCGTATGCGTTTTTTCCTGAATATATTCAGGAAAAAACGCATACGCCCTTTTTGGCCAAGGGCATCATTGTCAACGTTTTGCCGCTTTTCATGTGCTTTAAAGGCGATTCGTATCTACCTCCTGAAATCTGTTTCCTGCAATTCTGCCTTGATTTCAAATCCTCTTCTTTGCCTTCCCTCAATATATTTGTGGACGAGAGTTATCATTTATAACTCTGCAGGTTTGTGAATTGCAGTGCCCTGAACCTCCATTTTACAACTCGTTTTTATGGGAGCTGGCCGCAAAATCACAGAATGGCTTCAGGCCCTGTTCTGGTTCCGGGGGTCAGGCTGAGCCTGTGGTTAATTCTTCTTTCTGATGGGAAAATAGAGTGACCTGTGCCTGTCCCAACACCAAGAGCTAGTCTCTCGTTGGTTCCACGTCTTCCCGTTTATCCTCAGGACAAATTGCAACCTGTACGGAACAGGAGGTTAAAGGTGCTGATGCCCCAAGTAGGGAGCTTGCTAGTAAAGCGGCTGGAATGGCGAACCCGGGCACAAGGAGATGAGAAATGAGGTGCGTTTTAGAAACCTTTCCCCATCACACGGTGTACCATCTTCTGGGTTTCTCATGCATGTTTTTGATGTAGGAAGATGCCCTTGAACCTGGAGATTTGGGACCCATGCGATGGGTACCACGCAGTATTACTTTAAAGGGTCTGCGTTTGCTCACCCAACCTCACCAAACCTCTCAGCCCCAAGAGTGTCCACCCTTATGTCTCATCCAGCTGTGCGTCTAGATATGGTCAGTCCAGGTTGCATCACAGCCCCTGAACGCATTGTGTAAAAATTTCTGTCTCTTTCACTGTCTTTGTTTCATGGGTGTTTCAAAGTAATTTATTTTTATAATGGGGTTTAGCTGCTTTTCACTGCTGTGTTTATGCCGCTTTACACCCACTTGACACACTAACAGAGAGATATCAATACATAGGTTTTACGATTATTATTAGTCAGATATATTCTTGTGCGGTGAATAGGGCGTGTTGAGTCCAGTTCTCTGAGCAAGGAGTAGGTCTTGTCTATTACATATTGGGTTTATGGAATGGTATCTGAGCTAATTTGATACCCTTGTTTTATGTATCACCCCACCTCACCTTTCCCGTTAAGCAGCCATAGTGTGTTTTCTGCATGTGTGACTCTGTTCTGTTTTGTAATTCAGTTCAAGTGTAACGGTTTTTACATTCCCTCTATCAGTGATACCTAATGAGAAGTGTCCTTTTCTGTGTGACTTATTTCACTTAGAATCGTCGTACCTAAATCCACTCATCATGCTGCTACTAACCTTACGACATTGATTTCCTGGCTGAGTGATATTCCATTGTACATAAGGACCACAACTTCTTTATCCATTTTTCTCTTTCCTGGGATATTTCAGGTGGAATGAAGTGGAGGTCCCTGTGAACAGAGCAGCCCTAAACTTTGGGGTTCTTGTGTCTTGCTGATTTTTAATTTTCCCAATTTATACCCCCATGAGTGGAAGTGCCCTATGCTCTCTAAGCTGTGTTTTTCAGATGTTTCAGGGCTCACCGGACACTTCTCCAGAGTGGCTCTTGGCAATTTACATCCCGCCCATCAGTGTAGCAAGGCTCCCATTTCTCCATGGCCTGTCCTGCATTTCTGGTTTTGACACTTTTTTCAGCATGGCCCTTTTGACCGATGGGAAGCGAGACTTCTTTGTAGCGCTGATTTGCCTTTCCGGGTTGCTTGGTTGGCCAAAAAGGGCGTATGCGTTTTTTCCTGAATATATTCAGGAAAAAACGCATACGCCCTTTTTGGCCAAGGGCATCATTGTCAACGTTTTGCCACTTTTCATGTGCTTTAAAGGCGATTCGTATCTACCTCCTGAAATCTGTTTCCTGCAATTCTGCCTTGATTTCAAATCCTCTTCTTTGCCTCCCCTCAATATATTTGTGGACGAGAGTTATCATTTATAACTCTGCAGGTTTGTGAATTGCAGTGCCCTGAACCTCCATTTTACAACTCGTTTTTATGGGAGCTGGCCGCAAAATCGCAGAATGGCTTCAGGCCCTGTTCTGGTTCCGGGGGTCAGGCTGAGCCTGTGGTTAATTCTTCTTTCTGATGGGAAAATAGAGTGACCTGTGCCTGTCCCAACACCAAGAGCTAGTCTCTCGTTGGTTCCACGTCTTCCCGTTTATCCTCAGGACAAATTGCAACCTGTACGGAACAGGAGGTTAAAGGTGCTGATGCTCCAAGTAGGGAGCTTGCTAGTAAAGCGGCTGGAATGGCGAACCCGGGCACAAGGAGATGAGAAATGAGGTGCGTTTTAGAAACCTTTCCCCATCACACGGTGTACCATCTTCTGGGTTTCTCATGCATGTTTTTGATGTAGGAAGATGCCCTTGAACCTGGAGATTTGGGACCCATGCGATGGGTACCACGCAGTATTACTTTAAAGGGTCTGCGTTTGCTCACCCAACCTCACCAAACCTCTCAGCCCCAAGAGTGTCCACCCTTATGTCTCATCCAGCTGTGCGTCTAGATATGGTCAATCCACGTTGCATCACAGCCCCTGAACGCATTGTGTAAGAATTTCTCTCTCTTTCACTGTCTTTGTTTCATGGGTGTTTCAAAGTAATTTATTTTTATAATGGGGTTTAGCTGCTTTTCACTGCTGTGTTTATGCCGCTTTACACCCACTTGACACACTAACAGAGAGATATCAATACATAGGTTTTACGATTATTATTAGTCAGATATATTCTTGTGCGGTGAATAGGGCGTGTTGAGTCCAGTTCTCTGAGCAAGGAGTAGGTCTTGTCTATTACATATTGGGTTTATGGAATGGTATCTGAGCTAATTTGATACCCTTGTTTTATGTATCACCCCACCTCACCTTTCCCGTTAAGCAGCCATAGTGTGTTTTCTGCATGTGTGACTCTGTTCTGTTTTGTAATTCAGTTCAAGTGTAACGGTTTTTACATTCCCTCTATCAGTGATACCTTATGAGAAGTGTCCTTTTCTGTGTGACTTATTTCACTTAGAATCGTCGTACCTAAATCCACTCATCATGCTGCTACTAACCTTACGACATTGATTTCCTGGCTGAGTGATATTCCATTGTACATAAGGACCACAACTTCTTTATCCATTTTTCTCTTTCCTGGGATATTTCAGGTGGAATGAAGTGGAGGTCCTGGTCAACAGAGCAGCCCTAAACTTTGGGGTGCTTGTGTCTTGCTGATTTTTAATTTTCCCAATTTATACCCCCATGAGTGGAAGTGCCCTATGCTCTCTAAGCTGTGTTTTTCAGATGTTTCAGGACTCACCGGACACTTCTCCAGAGTGGCTCTTGGCAATTTACATCCCGCCCATCAGTGTAGCAAGGCTCCCATTTCTCCATGGCCTGTCCTGCATTTCTGGTTTTGACACTTTTTTCAGCATGGCCCTTTTGACCGATGGGAAGCGAGACTTCTTTGTAGCGCTGATTTGCCTTTCCAGGTTGCTTGGTTGGCCAAAAAGGGCGTATGCGTTTTTTCCTGAATATATTCAGGAAAAAACGCATACGCCCTTTTTGGCCAAGGGCATCATTGTCAACGTTTTGCCGCTTTTCATGTGCTTTAAAGGCGATTCGTATCTACCTCCTGAAATCTGTTTCCTGCAATTCTGCCTTGATTTCAAATCCTCTTCTTTGCCTTCCCTCAATATATTTGTGGACGAGAGTTATCATTTATAACTCTGCAGGTTTGTGAATTGCAGTGCCCTGAACCTCCATTTTACAACTCGTTTTTATGGGAGCTGGCCGCAAAATCGCAGAATGGCTTCAGGCCCTGTTCTGGTTCCGGGGGTCAGGCTGAGCCTGTGGTTAATTCTTCTTTCTGATGGGAAAATAGAGTGACCTGTGCCTGTCCCAACACCAAGAGCTAGTCTCTCGTTGGTTCCACGTCTTCCCGTTTATCCTCAGGACAAATTGCAACCTGTACGGAACAGGAGGTTAAAGGTGCTGATGCCCCAAGTAGGGAGCTTGCTAGTAAAGCGGCTGGAATGGCGAACCCGGGCACAAGGAGATGAGAAATGAGGTGCGTTTTAGAAACCTTTCCCCATCACACGGTGTACCATCTTCTGGGTTTCTCATGCATGTTTTTGATGTAGGAAGATGCCCTTGAACCTGGAGATTTGGGACCCATGCGATGGGTACCACGCAGTATTACTTTAAAGGGTCTGCGTTTGCTCACCCAACCTCACCAAACCTCTCAGCCCCAAGAGTGTCCACCCTTATGTCTCATCCAGCTGTGCGTCTAGATATGGTCAATCCACGTTGCATCACAGCCCCTGAACGCATTGTGTAAGAATTTCTCTCTCTTTCACTGTCTTTGTTTCATGGGTGTTTCAAAGTAATTTATTTTTATAATGGGGTTTAGCTGCTTTTCACTGCTGTGTTTATGCCGCTTTACACCCACTTGACACACTAACAGAGAGATATCAATACATAGGTTTTACGATTATTATTAGTCAGATATATTCTTGTGCGGTGAATAGGGCGTGTTGAGTCCAGTTCTCTGAGCAAGGAGTAGGTCTTGTCTATTACATATTGGGTTTATGGAATGGTATCTGAGCTAATTTGATACCCTTGTTTTATGTATCACCCCACCTCACCTTTCCCGTTAAGCAGCCATAGTGTGTTTTCTGCATGTGTGACTCTGTTCTGTTTTGTAATTCAGTTCAAGTGTAACGGTTTTTACATTCCCTCTATCAGTGATACCTTATGAGAAGTGTCCTTTTCTGTGTGACTTATTTCACTTAGAATCGTCGTACCTAAATCCACTCATCATGCTGCTACTAACCTTACGACATTGATTTCCTGGCTGAGTGATATTCCATTGTACATAAGGACCACAACTTCTTTATCCATTTTTCTCTTTCCTGGGATATTTCAGGTGGAATGAAGTGGAGGTCCTGGTCAACAGAGCAGCCCTAAACTTTGGGGTGCTTGTGTCTTGCTGATTTTTAATTTTCCCAATTTATACCCCCATGAGTGGAAGTGCCCTATGCTCTCTAAGCTGTGTTTTTCAGATGTTTCAGGACTCACCGGACACTTCTCCAGAGTGGCTCTTGGCAATTTACATCCCGCCCATCAGTGTAGCAAGGCTCCCATTTCTCCATGGCCTGTCCTGCATTTCTGGTTTTGACACTTTTTTCAGCATGGCCCTTTTGACCGATGGGAAGCGAGACTTCTTTGTAGCGCTGATTTGCCTTTCCAGGTTGCTTGGTTGGCCAAAAAGGGCGTATGCGTTTTTTCCTGAATATATTCAGGAAAAAACGCATACGCCCTTTTTGGCCAAGGGCATCATTGTCAACGTTTTGCCGCTTTTCATGTGCTTTAAAGGCGATTCGAATCTACCTCCTGAAATCTGTTTCCTGCAATTCTGCCTTGATTTCAAATCCTCTTCTTTGCCTTCCCTCAATATATTTGTGGACGAGAGTTATCATTAATAACTCTGCAGGTTTGTGAATTGCAGTGCCCTGAACCTCCATTTTACAACTCGTTTTTATGGGAGCTGGCCGCAAAATCGCAGAATGGCTTCAGGCCCTGTTCTGGTTCCGGGGGTCAGGCTGAGCCTGTGGTTAATTCTTCTTTCTGATGGGAAAATAGAGTGACCTGTGCCTGTCCCAACACCAAGAGCTAGTCTCTCGTTGGTTCCACGTCTTCCCGTTTATCCTCAGGACAAATTGCAACCTGTATGGAACAGGAGGTTAAAGGTGCTGATGCTCCAAGTAGGGAGCTTGCTAGTAAAGAGGCTGGAATGGCGAACCCGGGCACAAGGAGATGAGAAATGAGGTGCGTTTTAGAAACCTTTCCCCATCACACGGTGTACCATCTTCTGGGTTTCTCATGCATGTTTTTGATGTAGGAAGATGCCCTTGAACCTGGAGATTTGGGACCCATGCGATGGGTACCACGCAGTATTACTTTAAAGGGTCTGCGTTTGCTCACCCAACCTCACCAAACCTCTCAGCCCCAAGAGTGTCCACCCTTATGTCTCATCCAGCTGTGCGTCTAGATATGGTCAATCCACGTTGCATCACAGCCCCTGAACGCATTGTGTAAGAATTTCTCTCTCTTTCACTGTCTTTGTTTCATGGGTGTTTCAAAGTAATTTATTTTTATAATGGGGTTTAGCTGCTTTTCACTGCTGTGTTTATGCCGCTTTACACCCACTTGACACACTAACAGAGAGATATCAATACATAGGTTTTACGATTATTATTAGTCAGATATATTCTTGTGCGGTGAATAGGGCGTGTTGAGTCCAGTTCTCTGAGCAAGGAGTAGGTCTTGTCTATTACATATTGGGTTTATGGAATGGTATCTGAGCTAATTTGATACCCTTGTTTTATGTATCACCCCACCTCACCTTTCCCGTTAAGCAGCCATAGTGTGTTTTCTGCATGTGTGACTCTGTTCTGTTTTGTAATTCAGTTCAAGTGTAACGGTTTTTACATTCCCTCTATCAGTGATACCTTATGAGAAGTGTCCTTTTCTGTGTGACTTATTTCACTTAGAATCGTCGTACCTAAATCCACTCATCATGCTGCTACTAACCTTACGACATTGATTTCCTGGCTGAGTGATATTCCATTGTACATAAGGACCACAACTTCTTTATCCATTTTTCTCTTTCCTGGGATATTTCAGGTGGAATGAAGTGGAGGTCCTGGTCAACAGAGCAGCCCTAAACTTTGGGGTGCTTGTGTCTTGCTGATTTTTAATTTTCCCAATTTATACCCCCATGAGTGGAAGTGCCCTATGCTCTCTAAGCTGTGTTTTTCAGATGTTTCAGGACTCACCGGACACTTCTCCAGAGTGGCTCTTGGCAATTTACATCCCGCCCATCAGTGTAGCAAGGCTCCCATTTCTCCATGGCCTGTCCTGCATTTCTGGTTTTGACACTTTTTTCAGCATGGCCCTTTTGACCGATGGGAAGCGAGACTTCTTTGTAGCGCTGATTTGCCTTTCCAGGTTGCTTGGTTGGCCAAAAAGGGCGTATGCGTTTTTTCCTGAATATATTCAGGAAAAAACGCATACGCCCTTTTTGGCCAAGGGCATCATTGTCAACGTTTTGCCGCTTTTCATGTGCTTTAAAGGCGATTCGAATCTACCTCCTGAAATCTGTTTCCTGCAATTCTGCCTTGATTTCAAATCCTCTTCTTTGCCTTCCCTCAATATATTTGTGGACGAGAGTTATCATTAATAACTCTGCAGGTTTGTGAATTGCAGTGCCCTGAACCTCCATTTTACAACTCGTTTTTATGGGAGCTGGCCGCAAAATCGCAGAATGGCTTCAGGCCCTGTTCTGGTTCCGGGGTGCAGGCTGAGCCTGTGGTTAATTCTTCTTTCTGATGGGAAAATAGAGTGACCTGTGCCTGTCCCAACACCAAGAGCTAGTCTCTCGTTGGTTCCACGTCTTCCCGTTTATCCTCAGGACAAATTGCAACCTGTATGGAACAGGAGGTTAAAGGTGCTGATGCTCCAAGTAGGGAGCTTGCTAGTAAAGAGGCTGGAATGGCGAACCCGGGCACAAGGAGATGAGAAATGAGGTGCGTTTTAGAAACCTTTCCCCATCACACGGTGTACCATCTTCTGGGTTTCTCATGCATGTTTTTGATGTAGGAAGATGCCCTTGAACCTGGAGATTTGGGACCCATGCGATGTGTACCACGCAGTATTACTTTAAAGGGTCTGCGTTTGCTCACCCAACCTCACCAAACCTCTCAGCCCCAAGAATGTCTACCCTTATGTCTCATCCAGCTGTGCCTCTAGATATGGTCAATCCAGGTTGCATCACAGCCCCTGAACGCATTGTGTAAGAATTTCTCTCTCTTTCACTGTCTTTGTTTCATGGGTGTTTCAAAGTAATTTATTTTTATAATGGGGTTTAGCTGCTTTTCACTGCTGTGTTTATGCCGCTTTACACCCACTTGACACACTAACAGAGAGATATCAATACATAGGTTTTACGATTATTATTAGTCAGATATATTCTTGTGCGGTGAATAGGGCGTGTTGAGTCCAGTTCTCTGAGCAAGGAGTAGGTCTTGTCTATTACATATTGGGTTTATGGAACGGTATCTGAGCTAATTTGATACCCTTGTTTTATATATCACCCCACCTCACCTTTCCCGTTAAGCAGCCATAGTGTGTTTTCTGCATGTGTGACTCTGTTCTGTTTTGTAATTCAGTTCAAGTGTAACGGTTTTTACATTCCCTCTATCAGTGATACCTTATGAGAAGTGTCCTTTTCTGTGTGACTTATTTCACTTAGAATCGTCGTACCTAAATCCACTCATCATGCTGCTACTAACCTTACGACATTGATTTCCTGGCTGAGTGATATTCCATTGTACATAAGGACCACAACTTCTTTATCCATTTTTCTCTTTCCTGGGATATTTAAGGTGGAATGAAGTGGAGGTCCTGGTCAACAGAGCAGCCCTAAACTTTGGGGTGCTTGTGTCTTGCTGATTTTTAATTTTCCCAATTTATACCCCCATGAGTGGAAGTGCCCTATGCTCTCTAAGCTGTGTTTTTCAGATGTTTCAGGACTCACCGGACACTTCTCCAGAGTGGCTCTTGGCAATTTACATCCCGCCCATCAGTGTAGCAAGGCTCCCATTTCTCCATGGCCTGTCCTGCATTTCTGGTTTTGACACTTTTTTCAGCATGGCCCTTTTGACCGATGGGAAGCGAGACTTCTTTGTAGCGCTGATTTGCCTTTCCAGGTTGCTTGGTTGGCCAAAAAGGGCGTATGCGTTTTTTCCTGAATATATTCAGGAAAAAACGCATACGCCCTTTTTGGCCAAGGGCATCATTGTCAACGTTTTGCCGCTTTTCATGTGCTTTAAAGGCGATTCGTATCTACCTCCTGAAATCTGTTTCCTGCAATTCTGCCTTGATTTCAAATCCTCTTCTTTGCCTTCCCTCAATATATTTGTGGACGAGAGTTATCATTTATAACTCTGCAGGTTTGTGAATTGCAGTGCCCTGAACCTCCATTTTACAACTCGTTTTTATGGGAGCTGGCCGCAAAATCACAGAATGGCTTCAGGCCCTGTTCTGGTTCCGGGGGTCAGGCTGAGCCTGTGGTTAATTCTTCTTTCTGATGGGAAAATAGAGTGACCTGTGCCTGTCCCAACACCAAGAGCTAGTCTCTCGTTGGTTCCACGTCTTCCCGTTTATCCTCAGGACAAATTGCAACCTGTACGGAACAGGAGGTTAAAGGTGCTGATGCCCCAAGTAGGGAGCTTGCTAGTAAAGCGGCTGGAATGGCGAACCCGGGCACAAGGAGATGAGAAATGAGGTGCGTTTTAGAAACCTTTCCCCATCACACGGTGTACCATCTTCTGGGTTTCTCATGCATGTTTTTGATGTAGGAAGATGCCCTTGAACCTGGAGATTTGGGACCCATGCGATGGGTACCACGCAGTATTACTTTAAAGGGTCTGCGTTTGCTCACCCAACCTCACCAAACCTCTCAGCCCCAAGAGTGTCCACCCTTATGTCTCATCCAGCTGTGCGTCTAGATATGGTCAGTCCAGGTTGCATCACAGCCCCTGAACGCATTGTGTAAAAATTTCTGTCTCTTTCACTGTCTTTGTTTCATGGGTGTTTCAAAGTAATTTATTTTTATAATGGGGTTTAGCTGCTTTTCACTGCTGTGTTTATGCCGCTTTACACCCACTTGACACACTAACAGAGAGATATCAATACATAGGTTTTACGATTATTATTAGTCAGATATATTCTTGTGCGGTGAATAGGGCGTGTTGAGTCCAGTTCTCTGAGCAAGGAGTAGGTCTTGTCTATTACATATTGGGTTTATGGAATGGTATCTGAGCTAATTTGATACCCTTGTTTTATGTATCACCCCACCTCACCTTTCCCGTTAAGCAGCCATAGTGTGTTTTCTGCATGTGTGACTCTGTTCTGTTTTGTAATTCAGTTCAAGTGTAACGGTTTTTACATTCCCTCTATCAGTGATACCTAATGAGAAGTGTCCTTTTCTGTGTGACTTATTTCACTTAGAATCGTCGTACCTAAATCCACTCATCATGCTGCTACTAACCTTACGACATTGATTTCCTGGCTGAGTGATATTCCATTGTACATAAGGACCACAACTTCTTTATCCATTTTTCTCTTTCCTGGGATATTTCAGGTGGAATGAAGTGGAGGTCCCTGTGAACAGAGCAGCCCTAAACTTTGGGGTTCTTGTGTCTTGCTGATTTTTAATTTTCCCAATTTATACCCCCATGAGTGGAAGTGCCCTATGCTCTCTAAGCTGTGTTTTTCAGATGTTTCAGGGCTCACCGGACACTTCTCCAGAGTGGCTCTTGGCAATTTACATCCCGCCCATCAGTGTAGCAAGGCTCCCATTTCTCCATGGCCTGTCCTGCATTTCTGGTTTTGACACTTTTTTCAGCATGGCCCTTTTGACCGATGGGAAGCGAGACTTCTTTGTAGCGCTGATTTGCCTTTCCGGGTTGCTTGGTTGGCCAAAAAGGGCGTATGCGTTTTTTCCTGAATATATTCAGGAAAAAACGCATACGCCCTTTTTGGCCAAGGGCATCATTGTCAACGTTTTGCCACTTTTCATGTGCTTTAAAGGCGATTCGTATCTACCTCCTGAAATCTGTTTCCTGCAATTCTGCCTTGATTTCAAATCCTCTTCTTTGCCTCCCCTCAATATATTTGTGGACGAGAGTTATCATTTATAACTCTGCAGGTTTGTGAATTGCAGTGCCCTGAACCTCCATTTTACAACTCGTTTTTATGGGAGCTGGCCGCAAAATCGCAGAATGGCTTCAGGCCCTGTTCTGGTTCCGGGGGTCAGGCTGAGCCTGTGGTTAATTCTTCTTTCTGATGGGAAAATAGAGTGACCTGTGCCTGTCCCAACACCAAGAGCTAGTCTCTCGTTGGTTCCACGTCTTCCCGTTTATCCTCAGGACAAATTGCAACCTGTACGGAACAGGAGGTTAAAGGTGCTGATGCTCCAAGTAGGGAGCTTGCTAGTAAAGCGGCTGGAATGGCGAACCCGGGCACAAGGAGATGAGAAATGAGGTGCGTTTTAGAAACCTTTCCCCATCACACGGTGTACCATCTTCTGGGTTTCTCATGCATGTTTTTGATGTAGGAAGATGCCCTTGAACCTGGAGATTTGGGACCCATGCGATGGGTACCACGCAGTATTACTTTAAAGGGTCTGCGTTTGCTCACCCAACCTCACCAAACCTCTCAGCCCCAAGAGTGTCCACCCTTATGTCTCATCCAGCTGTGCGTCTAGATATGGTCAATCCACGTTGCATCACAGCCCCTGAACGCATTGTGTAAGAATTTCTCTCTCTTTCACTGTCTTTGTTTCATGGGTGTTTCAAAGTAATTTATTTTTATAATGGGGTTTAGCTGCTTTTCACTGCTGTGTTTATGCCGCTTTACACCCACTTGACACACTAACAGAGAGATATCAATACATAGGTTTTACGATTATTATTAGTCAGATATATTCTTGTGCGGTGAATAGGGCGTGTTGAGTCCAGTTCTCTGAGCAAGGAGTAGGTCTTGTCTATTACATATTGGGTTTATGGAATGGTATCTGAGCTAATTTGATACCCTTGTTTTATGTATCACCCCACCTCACCTTTCCCGTTAAGCAGCCATAGTGTGTTTTCTGCATGTGTGACTCTGTTCTGTTTTGTAATTCAGTTCAAGTGTAACGGTTTTTACATTCCCTCTATCAGTGATACCTTATGAGAAGTGTCCTTTTCTGTGTGACTTATTTCACTTAGAATCGTCGTACCTAAATCCACTCATCATGCTGCTACTAACCTTACGACATTGATTTCCTGGCTGAGTGATATTCCATTGTACATAAGGACCACAACTTCTTTATCCATTTTTCTCTTTCCTGGGATATTTCAGGTGGAATGAAGTGGAGGTCCTGGTCAACAGAGCAGCCCTAAACTTTGGGGTGCTTGTGTCTTGCTGATTTTTAATTTTCCCAATTTATACCCCCATGAGTGGAAGTGCCCTATGCTCTCTAAGCTGTGTTTTTCAGATGTTTCAGGACTCACCGGACACTTCTCCAGAGTGGCTCTTGGCAATTTACATCCCGCCCATCAGTGTAGCAAGGCTCCCATTTCTCCATGGCCTGTCCTGCATTTCTGGTTTTGACACTTTTTTCAGCATGGCCCTTTTGACCGATGGGAAGCGAGACTTCTTTGTAGCGCTGATTTGCCTTTCCAGGTTGCTTGGTTGGCCAAAAAGGGCGTATGCGTTTTTTCCTGAATATATTCAGGAAAAAACGCATACGCCCTTTTTGGCCAAGGGCATCATTGTCAACGTTTTGCCGCTTTTCATGTGCTTTAAAGGCGATTCGTATCTACCTCCTGAAATCTGTTTCCTGCAATTCTGCCTTGATTTCAAATCCTCTTCTTTGCCTTCCCTCAATATATTTGTGGACGAGAGTTATCATTTATAACTCTGCAGGTTTGTGAATTGCAGTGCCCTGAACCTCCATTTTACAACTCGTTTTTATGGGAGCTGGCCGCAAAATCGCAGAATGGCTTCAGGCCCTGTTCTGGTTCCGGGGGTCAGGCTGAGCCTGTGGTTAATTCTTCTTTCTGATGGGAAAATAGAGTGACCTGTGCCTGTCCCAACACCAAGAGCTAGTCTCTCGTTGGTTCCACGTCTTCCCGTTTATCCTCAGGACAAATTGCAACCTGTACGGAACAGGAGGTTAAAGGTGCTGATGCCCCAAGTAGGGAGCTTGCTAGTAAAGCGGCTGGAATGGCGAACCCGGGCACAAGGAGATGAGAAATGAGGTGCGTTTTAGAAACCTTTCCCCATCACACGGTGTACCATCTTCTGGGTTTCTCATGCATGTTTTTGATGTAGGAAGATGCCCTTGAACCTGGAGATTTGGGACCCATGCGATGGGTACCACGCAGTATTACTTTAAAGGGTCTGCGTTTGCTCACCCAACCTCACCAAACCTCTCAGCCCCAAGAGTGTCCACCCTTATGTCTCATCCAGCTGTGCGTCTAGATATGGTCAATCCACGTTGCATCACAGCCCCTGAACGCATTGTGTAAGAATTTCTCTCTCTTTCACTGTCTTTGTTTCATGGGTGTTTCAAAGTAATTTATTTTTATAATGGGGTTTAGCTGCTTTTCACTGCTGTGTTTATGCCGCTTTACACCCACTTGACACACTAACAGAGAGATATCAATACATAGGTTTTACGATTATTATTAGTCAGATATATTCTTGTGCGGTGAATAGGGCGTGTTGAGTCCAGTTCTCTGAGCAAGGAGTAGGTCTTGTCTATTACATATTGGGTTTATGGAATGGTATCTGAGCTAATTTGATACCCTTGTTTTATGTATCACCCCACCTCACCTTTCCCGTTAAGCAGCCATAGTGTGTTTTCTGCATGTGTGACTCTGTTCTGTTTTGTAATTCAGTTCAAGTGTAACGGTTTTTACATTCCCTCTATCAGTGATACCTTATGAGAAGTGTCCTTTTCTGTGTGACTTATTTCACTTAGAATCGTCGTACCTAAATCCACTCATCATGCTGCTACTAACCTTACGACATTGATTTCCTGGCTGAGTGATATTCCATTGTACATAAGGACCACAACTTCTTTATCCATTTTTCTCTTTCCTGGGATATTTCAGGTGGAATGAAGTGGAGGTCCTGGTCAACAGAGCAGCCCTAAACTTTGGGGTGCTTGTGTCTTGCTGATTTTTAATTTTCCCAATTTATACCCCCATGAGTGGAAGTGCCCTATGCTCTCTAAGCTGTGTTTTTCAGATGTTTCAGGACTCACCGGACACTTCTCCAGAGTGGCTCTTGGCAATTTACATCCCGCCCATCAGTGTAGCAAGGCTCCCATTTCTCCATGGCCTGTCCTGCATTTCTGGTTTTGACACTTTTTTCAGCATGGCCCTTTTGACCGATGGGAAGCGAGACTTCTTTGTAGCGCTGATTTGCCTTTCCAGGTTGCTTGGTTGGCCAAAAAGGGCGTATGCGTTTTTTCCTGAATATATTCAGGAAAAAACGCATACGCCCTTTTTGGCCAAGGGCATCATTGTCAACGTTTTGCCGCTTTTCATGTGCTTTAAAGGCGATTCGAATCTACCTCCTGAAATCTGTTTCCTGCAATTCTGCCTTGATTTCAAATCCTCTTCTTTGCCTTCCCTCAATATATTTGTGGACGAGAGTTATCATTAATAACTCTGCAGGTTTGTGAATTGCAGTGCCCTGAACCTCCATTTTACAACTCGTTTTTATGGGAGCTGGCCGCAAAATCGCAGAATGGCTTCAGGCCCTGTTCTGGTTCCGGGGGTCAGGCTGAGCCTGTGGTTAATTCTTCTTTCTGATGGGAAAATAGAGTGACCTGTGCCTGTCCCAACACCAAGAGCTAGTCTCTCGTTGGTTCCACGTCTTCCCGTTTATCCTCAGGACAAATTGCAACCTGTATGGAACAGGAGGTTAAAGGTGCTGATGCTCCAAGTAGGGAGCTTGCTAGTAAAGAGGCTGGAATGGCGAACCCGGGCACAAGGAGATGAGAAATGAGGTGCGTTTTAGAAACCTTTCCCCATCACACGGTGTACCATCTTCTGGGTTTCTCATGCATGTTTTTGATGTAGGAAGATGCCCTTGAACCTGGAGATTTGGGACCCATGCGATGGGTACCACGCAGTATTACTTTAAAGGGTCTGCGTTTGCTCACCCAACCTCACCAAACCTCTCAGCCCCAAGAGTGTCCACCCTTATGTCTCATCCAGCTGTGCGTCTAGATATGGTCAATCCACGTTGCATCACAGCCCCTGAACGCATTGTGTAAGAATTTCTCTCTCTTTCACTGTCTTTGTTTCATGGGTGTTTCAAAGTAATTTATTTTTATAATGGGGTTTAGCTGCTTTTCACTGCTGTGTTTATGCCGCTTTACACCCACTTGACACACTAACAGAGAGATATCAATACATAGGTTTTACGATTATTATTAGTCAGATATATTCTTGTGCGGTGAATAGGGCGTGTTGAGTCCAGTTCTCTGAGCAAGGAGTAGGTCTTGTCTATTACATATTGGGTTTATGGAATGGTATCTGAGCTAATTTGATACCCTTGTTTTATGTATCACCCCACCTCACCTTTCCCGTTAAGCAGCCATAGTGTGTTTTCTGCATGTGTGACTCTGTTCTGTTTTGTAATTCAGTTCAAGTGTAACGGTTTTTACATTCCCTCTATCAGTGATACCTTATGAGAAGTGTCCTTTTCTGTGTGACTTATTTCACTTAGAATCGTCGTACCTAAATCCACTCATCATGCTGCTACTAACCTTACGACATTGATTTCCTGGCTGAGTGATATTCCATTGTACATAAGGACCACAACTTCTTTATCCATTTTTCTCTTTCCTGGGATATTTCAGGTGGAATGAAGTGGAGGTCCTGGTCAACAGAGCAGCCCTAAACTTTGGGGTGCTTGTGTCTTGCTGATTTTTAATTTTCCCAATTTATACCCCCATGAGTGGAAGTGCCCTATGCTCTCTAAGCTGTGTTTTTCAGATGTTTCAGGACTCACCGGACACTTCTCCAGAGTGGCTCTTGGCAATTTACATCCCGCCCATCAGTGTAGCAAGGCTCCCATTTCTCCATGGCCTGTCCTGCATTTCTGGTTTTGACACTTTTTTCAGCATGGCCCTTTTGACCGATGGGAAGCGAGACTTCTTTGTAGCGCTGATTTGCCTTTCCAGGTTGCTTGGTTGGCCAAAAAGGGCGTATGCGTTTTTTCCTGAATATATTCAGGAAAAAACGCATACGCCCTTTTTGGCCAAGGGCATCATTGTCAACGTTTTGCCGCTTTTCATGTGCTTTAAAGGCGATTCGTATCTACCTCCTGAAATCTGTTTCCTGCAATTCTGCCTTGATTTCAAATCCTCTTCTTTGCCTTCCCTCAATATATTTGTGGACGAGAGTTATCATTTATAACTCTGCAGGTTTGTGAATTGCAGTGCCCTGAACCTCCATTTTACAACTCGTTTTTATGGGAGCTGGCCGCAAAATCGCAGAATGGCTTCAGGCCCTGTTCTGGTTCCGGGGGTCAGGCTGAGCCTGTGGTTAATTCTTCTTTCTGATGGGAAAATAGAGTGACCTGTGCCTGTCCCAACACCAAGAGCTAGTCTCTCGTTGGTTCCACGTCTTCCCGTTTATCCTCAGGACAAATTGCAACCTGTACGGAACAGGAGGTTAAAGGTGCTGATGCCCCAAGTAGGGAGCTTGCTAGTAAAGCGGCTGGAATGGCGAACCCGGGCACAAGGAGATGAGAAATGAGGTGCGTTTTAGAAACCTTTCCCCATCACACGGTGTACCATCTTCTGGGTTTCTCATGCATGTTTTTGATGTAGGAAGATGCCCTTGAACCTGGAGATTTGGGACCCATGCGATGGGTACCACGCAGTATTACTTTAAAGGGTCTGCGTTTGCTCACCCAACCTCACCAAACCTCTCAGCCCCAAGAGTGTCCACCCTTATGTCTCATCCAGCTGTGCGTCTAGATATGGTCAATCCACGTTGCATCACAGCCCCTGAACGCATTGTGTAAGAATTTCTCTCTCTTTCACTGTCTTTGTTTCATGGGTGTTTCAAAGTAATTTATTTTTATAATGGGGTTTAGCTGCTTTTCACTGCTGTGTTTATGCCGCTTTACACCCACTTGACACACTAACAGAGAGATATCAATACATAGGTTTTACGATTATTATTAGTCAGATATATTCTTGTGCGGTGAATAGGGCGTGTTGAGTCCAGTTCTCTGAGCAAGGAGTAGGTCTTGTCTATTACATATTGGGTTTATGGAATGGTATCTGAGCTAATTTGATACCCTTGTTTTATGTATCACCCCACCTCACCTTTCCCGTTAAGCAGCCATAGTGTGTTTTCTGCATGTGTGACTCTGTTCTGTTTTGTAATTCAGTTCAAGTGTAACGGTTTTTACATTCCCTCTATCAGTGATACCTTATGAGAAGTGTCCTTTTCTGTGTGACTTATTTCACTTAGAATCGTCGTACCTAAATCCACTCATCATGCTGCTACTAACCTTACGACATTGATTTCCTGGCTGAGTGATATTCCATTGTACATAAGGACCACAACTTCTTTATCCATTTTTCTCTTTCCTGGGATATTTCAGGTGGAATGAAGTGGAGGTCCTGGTCAACAGAGCAGCCCTAAACTTTGGGGTGCTTGTGTCTTGCTGATTTTTAATTTTCCCAATTTATACCCCCATGAGTGGAAGTGCCCTATGCTCTCTAAGCTGTGTTTTTCAGATGTTTCAGGACTCACCGGACACTTCTCCAGAGTGGCTCTTGGCAATTTACATCCCGCCCATCAGTGTAGCAAGGCTCCCATTTCTCCATGGCCTGTCCTGCATTTCTGGTTTTGACACTTTTTTCAGCATGGCCCTTTTGACCGATGGGAAGCGAGACTTCTTTGTAGCGCTGATTTGCCTTTCCAGGTTGCTTGGTTGGCCAAAAAGGGCGTATGCGTTTTTTCCTGAATATATTCAGGAAAAAACGCATACGCCCTTTTTGGCCAAGGGCATCATTGTCAACGTTTTGCCGCTTTTCATGTGCTTTAAAGGCGATTCGTATCTACCTCCTGAAATCTGTTTCCTGCAATTCTGCCTTGATTTCAAATCCTCTTCTTTGCCTCCCCTCAATATATTTGTGGACGAGAGTTATCATTTATAACTCTGCAGGTTTGTGAATTGCAGTGCCCTGAACCTCCATTTTACAACTCGTTTTTATGGGAGCTGGCCGCAAAATCGCAGAATGGCTTCAGGCCCTGTTCTGGTTCCGGGGGTCAGGCTGAGCCTGTGGTTAATTCTTCTTTCTGATGGGAAAATAGAGTGACCTGTGCCTGTCCCAACACCAAGAGCTAGTCTCTCGTTGGTTCCACGTCTTCCCGTTTATCCTCAGGACAAATTGCAACCTGTACGGAACAGGAGGTTAAAGGTGCTGATGCTCCAAGTAGGGAGCTTGCTAGTAAAGCGGCTGGAATGGCGAACCCGGGCACAAGGAGATGAGAAATGAGGTGCGTTTTAGAAACCTTTCCCCATCACACGGTGTACCATCTTCTGGGTTTCTCATGCATGTTTTTGATGTAGGAAGATGCCCTTGAACCTGGAGATTTGGGACCCATGCGATGGGTACCACGCAGTATTACTTTAAAGGGTCTGCGTTTGCTCACCCAACCTCACCAAACCTCTCAGCCCCAAGAGTGTCCACCCTTATGTCTCATCCAGCTGTGCGTCTAGATATGGTCAATCCACGTTGCATCACAGCCCCTGAACGCATTGTGTAAGAATTTCTCTCTCTTTCACTGTCTTTGTTTCATGGGTGTTTCAAAGTAATTTATTTTTATAATGGGGTTTAGCTGCTTTTCACTGCTGTGTTTATGCCGCTTTACACCCACTTGACACACTAACAGAGAGATATCAATACATAGGTTTTACGATTATTATTAGTCAGATATATTCTTGTGCGGTGAATAGGGCGTGTTGAGTCCAGTTCTCTGAGCAAGGAGTAGGTCTTGTCTATTACATATTGGGTTTATGGAATGGTATCTGAGCTAATTTGATACCCTTGTTTTATGTATCACCCCACCTCACCTTTCCCGTTAAGCAGCCATAGTGTGTTTTCTGCATGTGTGACTCTGTTCTGTTTTGTAATTCAGTTCAAGTGTAACGGTTTTTACATTCCCTCTATCAGTGATACCTTATGAGAAGTGTCCTTTTCTGTGTGACTTATTTCACTTAGAATCGTCGTACCTAAATCCACTCATCATGCTGCTACTAACCTTACGACATTGATTTCCTGGCTGAGTGATATTCCATTGTACATAAGGACCACAACTTCTTTATCCATTTTTCTCTTTCCTGGGATATTTCAGGTGGAATGAAGTGGAGGTCCTGGTCAACAGAGCAGCCCTAAACTTTGGGGTGCTTGTGTCTTGCTGATTTTTAATTTTCCCAATTTATACCCCCATGAGTGGAAGTGCCCTATGCTCTCTAAGCTGTGTTTTTCAGATGTTTCAGGACTCACCGGACACTTCTCCAGAGTGGCTCTTGGCAATTTACATCCCGCCCATCAGTGTAGCAAGGCTCCCATTTCTCCATGGCCTGTCCTGCATTTCTGGTTTTGACACTTTTTTCAGCATGGCCCTTTTGACCGATGGGAAGCGAGACTTCTTTGTAGCGCTGATTTGCCTTTCCAGGTTGCTTGGTTGGCCAAAAAGGGCGTATGCGTTTTTTCCTGAATATATTCAGGAAAAAACGCATACGCCCTTTTTGGCCAAGGGCATCATTGTCAACGTTTTGCCGCTTTTCATGTGCTTTAAAGGCGATTCGTATCTACCTCCTGAAATCTGTTTCCTGCAATTCTGCCTTGATTTCAAATCCTCTTCTTTGCCTTCCCTCAATATATTTGTGGACGAGAGTTATCATTAATAACTCTGCAGGTTTGTGAATTGCAGTGCCCTGAACCTCCATTTTACAACTCGTTTTTATGGGAGCTGGCCGCAAAATCGCAGAATGGCTTCAGGCCCTGTTCTGGTTCCGGGGGTCAGGCTGAGCCTGTGGTTAATTCTTCTTTCTGATGGGAAAATAGAGTGACCTGTGCCTGTCCCAACACCAAGAGCTAGTCTCTCGTTGGTTCCACGTCTTCCCGTTTATCCTCAGGACAAATTGCAACCTGTACGGAACAGGAGGTTAAAGGTGCTGATGCCCCAAGTAGGGAGCTTGCTAGTAAAGCGGCTGGAATGGCGAACCCGGGCACAAGGAGATGAGAAATGAGGTGCGTTTTAGAAACCTTTCCCCATCACACGGTGTACCATCTTCTGGGTTTCTCATGCATGTTTTTGATGTAGGAAGATGCCCTTGAACCTGGAGATTTGGGACCCATGCGATGGGTACCACGCAGTATTACTTTAAAGGGTCTGCGTTTGCTCACCCAACCTCACCAAACCTCTCAGCCCCAAGAGTGTCCACCCTTATGTCTCATCCAGCTGTGCGTCTAGATATGGTCAATCCAGGTTGCATCACAGCCCCTGAACGCATTGTGTAAGAATTTCTCTCTCTTTCACTGTCTTTGTTTCATGGGTGTTTCAAAGTAATTTATTTTTATAATGGGGTTTAGCTGCTTTTCACTGCTGTGTTTATGCCGCTTTACACCCACTTGACACACTAACAGAGAGATATCAATACATAGGTTTTACGATTATTATTAGTCAGATATATTCTTGTGCGGTGAATAGGGCGTGTTGAGTCCAGTTCTCTGAGCAAGGAGTAGGTCTTGTCTATTACATATTGGGTTTATGGAATGGTATCTGAGCTAATTTGATACCCTTGTTTTATGTATCACCCCACCTCACCTTTCCCGTTAAGCAGCCATAGTGTGTTTTCTGCATGTGTGACTCTGTTCTGTTTTGTAATTCAGTTCAAGTGTAACGGTTTTTACATTCCCTCTATCAGTGATACCTTATGAGAAGTGTCCTTTTCTGTGTGACTTATTTCACTTAGAATCGTCGTACCTAAATCCACTCATCATGCTGCTACTAACCTTACGACATTGATTTCCTGGCTGAGTGATATTCCATTGTACATAAGGACCACAACTTCTTTATCCATTTTTCTCTTTCCTGGGATATTTCAGGTGGAATGAAGTGGAGGTCCTGGTCAACAGAGCAGCCCTAAACTTTGGGGTGCTTGTGTCTTGCTGATTTTTAATTTTCCCAATTTATACCCCCATGAGTGGAAGTGCCCTATGCTCTCTAAGCTGTGTTTTTCAGATGTTTCAGGACTCACCGGACACTTCTCCAGAGTGGCTCTTGGCAATTTACATCCCGCCCATCAGTGTAGCAAGGCTCCCATTTCTCCATGGCCTGTCCTGCATTTCTGGTTTTGACACTTTTTTCAGCATGGCCCTTTTGACCGATGGGAAGCGAGACTTCTTTGTAGCGCTGATTTGCCTTTCCAGGTTGCTTGGTTGGCCAAAAAGGGCGTATGCGTTTTTTCCTGAATATATTCAGGAAAAAACGCATACGCCCTTTTTGGCCAAGGGCATCATTGTCAACGTTTTGCCGCTTTTCATGTGCTTTAAAGGCGATTCGAATCTACCTCCTGAAATCTGTTTCCTGCAATTCTGCCTTGATTTCAAATCCTCTTCTTTGCCTTCCCTCAATATATTTGTGGACGAGAGTTATCATTAATAACTCTGCAGGTTTGTGAATTGCAGTGCCCTGAACCTCCATTTTACAACTCGTTTTTATGGGAGCTGGCCGCAAAATCGCAGAATGGCTTCAGGCCCTGTTCTGGTTCCGGGGTGCAGGCTGAGCCTGTGGTTAATTCTTCTTTCTGATGGGAAAATAGAGTGACCTGTGCCTGTCCCAACACCAAGAGCTAGTCTCTCGTTGGTTCCACGTCTTCCCGTTTATCCTCAGGACAAATTGCAACCTGTACGGAACAGGAGGTTAAAGGTGCTGATGCCCCAAGTAGGGAGCTTGCTAGTAAAGCGGCTGGAATGGCGAACCCGGGCACAAGGAGATGAGAAATGAGGTGCGTTTTAGAAACCTTTCCCCATCACACGGTGTACCATCTTCTGGGTTTCTCATGCATGTTTTTGATGTAGGAAGATGCCCTTGAACCTGGAGATTTGGGACCCATGCGATGGGTACCACGCAGTATTACTTTAAAGGGTCTGCGTTTGCTCACCCAACCTCACCAAACCTCTCAGCCCCAAGAGTGTCCACCCTTATGTCTCATCCAGCTGTGCGTCTAGATATGGTCAATCCAGGTTGCATCACAGCCCCTGAACGCATTGTGTAAGAATTTCTCTCTCTTTCACTGTCTTTGTTTCATGGGTGTTTCAAAGTAATTTATTTTTATAATGGGGTTTAGCTGCTTTTCACTGCTGTGTTTATGCCGCTTTACACCCACTTGACACACTAACAGAGAGATATCAATACATAGGTTTTACGATTATTATTAGTCAGATATATTCTTGTGCGGTGAATAGGGCGTGTTGAGTCCAGTTCTCTGAGCAAGGAGTAGGTCTTGTCTATTACATATTGGGTTTATGGAATGGTATCTGAGCTAATTTGATACCCTTGTTTTATGTATCACCCCACCTCACCTTTCCCGTTAAGCAGCCATAGTGTGTTTTCTGCATGTGTGACTCTGTTCTGTTTTGTAATTCAGTTCAAGTGTAACGGTTTTTACATTCCCTCTATCAGTGATACCTTATGAGAAGTGTCCTTTTCTGTGTGACTTATTTCACTTAGAATCGTCGTACCTAAATCCACTCATCATGCTGCTACTAACCTTACGACATTGATTTCCTGGCTGAGTGATATTCCATTGTACATAAGGACCACAACTTCTTTATCCATTTTTCTCTTTCCTGGGATATTTCAGGTGGAATGAAGTGGAGGTCCTGGTCAACAGAGCAGCCCTAAACTTTGGGGTGCTTGTGTCTTGCTGATTTTTAATTTTCCCAATTTATACCCCCATGAGTGGAAGTGCCCTATGCTCTCTAAGCTGTGTTTTTCAGATGTTTCAGGACTCACCGGACACTTCTCCAGAGTGGCTCTTGGCAATTTACATCCCGCCCATCAGTGTAGCAAGGCTCCCATTTCTCCATGGCCTGTCCTGCATTTCTGGTTTTGACACTTTTTTCAGCATGGCCCTTTTGACCGATGGGAAGCGAGACTTCTTTGTAGCGCTGATTTGCCTTTCCAGGTTGCTTGGTTGGCCAAAAAGGGCGTATGCGTTTTTTCCTGAATATATTCAGGAAAAAACGCATACGCCCTTTTTGGCCAAGGGCATCATTGTCAACGTTTTGCCGCTTTTCATGTGCTTTAAAGGCGATTCGAATCTACCTCCTGAAATCTGTTTCCTGCAATTCTGCCTTGATTTCAAATCCTCTTCTTTGCCTTCCCTCAATATATTTGTGGACGAGAGTTATCATTAATAACTCTGCAGGTTTGTGAATTGCAGTGCCCTGAACCTCCATTTTACAACTCGTTTTTATGGGAGCTGGCCGCAAAATCGCAGAATGGCTTCAGGCCCTGTTCTGGTTCCGGGGTGCAGGCTGAGCCTGTGGTTAATTCTTCTTTCTGATGGGAAAATAGAGTGACCTGTGCCTGTCCCAACACCAAGAGCTAGTCTCTCGTTGGTTCCACGTCTTCCCGTTTATCCTCAGGACAAATTGCAACCTGTACGGAACAGGAGGTTAAAGGTGCTGATGCCCCAAGTAGGGAGCTTGCTAGTAAAGCGGCTGGAATGGCGAACCCGGGCACAAGGAGATGAGAAATGAGGTGCGTTTTAGAAACCTTTCCCCATCACACGGTGTACCATCTTCTGGGTTTCTCATGCATGTTTTTGATGTAGGAAGATGCCCTTGAACCTGGAGATTTGGGACCCATGCGATGGGTACCACGCAGTATTACTTTAAAGGGTCTGCGTTTGCTCACCCAACCTCACCAAACCTCTCAGCCCCAAGAGTGTCCACCCTTATGTCTCATCCAGCTGTGCGTCTAGATATGGTCAGTCCAGGTTGCATCACAGCCCCTGAACGCATTGTGTAAAAATTTCTGTCTCTTTCACTGTCTTTGTTTCATGGGTGTTTCAAAGTAATTTATTTTTATAATGGGGTTTAGCTGCTTTTCACTGCTGTGTTTATGCCGCTTTACACCCACTTGACACACTAACAGAGAGATATCAATACATAGGTTTTACGATTATTATTAGTCAGATATATTCTTGTGCGGTGAATAGGGCGTGTTGAGTCCAGTTCTCTGAGCAAGGAGTAGGTCTTGTCTATTACATATTGGGTTTATGGAATGGTATCTGAGCTAATTTGATACCCTTGTTTTATGTATCACCCCACCTCACCTTTCCCGTTAAGCAGCCATAGTGTGTTTTCTGCATGTGTGACTCTGTTCTGTTTTGTAATTCAGTTCAAGTGTAACGGTTTTTACATTCCCTCTATCAGTGATACCTAATGAGAAGTGTCCTTTTCTGTGTGACTTATTTCACTTAGAATCGTCGTACCTAAATCCACTCATCATGCTGCTACTAACCTTACGACATTGATTTCCTGGCTGAGTGATATTCCATTGTACATAAGGACCACAACTTCTTTATCCATTTTTCTCTTTCCTGGGATATTTCAGGTGGAATGAAGTGGAGGTCCCTGTGAACAGAGCAGCCCTAAACTTTGGGGTTCTTGTGTCTTGCTGATTTTTAATTTTCCCAATTTATACCCCCATGAGTGGAAGTGCCCTATGCTCTCTAAGCTGTGTTTTTCAGATGTTTCAGGGCTCACCGGACACTTCTCCAGAGTGGCTCTTGGCAATTTACATCCCGCCCATCAGTGTAGCAAGGCTCCCATTTCTCCATGGCCTGTCCTGCATTTCTGGTTTTGACACTTTTTTCAGCATGGCCCTTTTGACCGATGGGAAGCGAGACTTCTTTGTAGCGCTGATTTGCCTTTCCAGGTTGCTTGGTTGGCCAAAAAGGGCGTATGCGTTTTTTCCTGAATATATTCAGGAAAAAACGCATACGCCCTTTTTGGCCAAGGGCATCATTGTCAACGTTTTGCCGCTTTTCATGTGCTTTAAAGGCGATTCGTATCTACCTCCTGAAATCTGTTTCCTGCAATTCTGCCTTGATTTCAAATCCTCTTCTTTGCCTTCCCTCAATATATTTGTGGACGAGAGTTATCATTTATAACTCTGCAGGTTTGTGAATTGCAGTGCCCTGAACCTCCATTTTACAACTCGTTTTTATGGGAGCTGGCCGCAAAATCACAGAATGGCTTCAGGCCCTGTTCTGGTTCCGGGGGTCAGGCTGAGCCTGTGGTTAATTCTTCTTTCTGATGGGAAAATAGAGTGACCTGTGCCTGTCCCAACACCAAGAGCTAGTCTCTCGTTGGTTCCACGTCTTCCCGTTTACCCTCAGGACAAATTGCAACCTGTACGGAACAGGAGGTTAAAGGTGCTGATGCCCCAAGTAGGGAGCTTGCTAGTAAAGCGGCTGGAATGGCGAACCCGGGCACAAGGAGATGAGAAATGAGGTGCGTTTTAGAAACCTTTCCCCATCACACGGTGTACCATCTTCTGGGTTTCTCATGCATGTTTTTGATGTAGGAAGATGCCCTTGAACCTGGAGATTTGGGACCCATGCGATGGGTACCACGCAGTATTACTTTAAAGGGTCTGCGTTTGCTCACCCAACCTCACCAAACCTCTCAGCCCCAAGAGTGTCCACCCTTATGTCTCATCCAGCTGTGCGTCTAGATATGGTCAGTCCAGGTTGCATCACAGCCCCTGAACGCATTGTGTAAAAATTTCTGTCTCTTTCACTGTCTTTGTTTCATGGGTGTTTCAAAGTAATTTATTTTTATAATGGGGTTTAGCTGCTTTTCACTGCTGTGTTTATGCCGCTTTACACCCACTTGACACACTAACAGAGAGATATCAATACATAGGTTTTACGATTATTATTAGTCAGATATATTCTTGTGCGGTGAATAGGGCGTGTTGAGTCCAGTTCTCTGAGCAAGGAGTAGGTCTTGTCTATTACATATTGGGTTTATGGAATGGTATCTGAGCTAATTTGATACCCTTGTTTTATGTATCACCCCACCTCACCTTTCCCGTTAAGCAGCCATAGTGTGTTTTCTGCATGTGTGACTCTGTTCTGTTTTGTAATTCAGTTCAAGTGTAACGGTTTTTACATTCCCTCTATCAGTGATACCTAATGAGAAGTGTCCTTTTCTGTGTGACTTATTTCACTTAGAATCGTCGTACCTAAATCCACTCATCATGCTGCTACTAACCTTACGACATTGATTTCCTGGCTGAGTGATATTCCATTGTACATAAGGACCACAACTTCTTTATCCATTTTTCTCTTTCCTGGGATATTTCAGGTGGAATGAAGTGGAGGTCCCTGTGAACAGAGCAGCCCTAAACTTTGGGGTTCTTGTGTCTTGCTGATTTTTAATTTTCCCAATTTATACCCCCATGAGTGGAAGTGCCCTATGCTCTCTAAGCTGTGTTTTTCAGATGTTTCAGGGCTCACCGGACACTTCTCCAGAGTGGCTCTTGGCAATTTACATCCCGCCCATCAGTGTAGCAAGGCTCCCATTTCTCCATGGCCTGTCCTGCATTTCTGGTTTTGACACTTTTTTCAGCATGGCCCTTTTGACCGATGGGAAGCGAGACTTCTTTGTAGCGCTGATTTGCCTTTCCGGGTTGCTTGGTTGGCCAAAAAGGGCGTATGCGTTTTTTCCTGAATATATTCAGGAAAAAACGCATACGCCCTTTTTGGCCAAGGGCATCATTGTCAACGTTTTGCCACTTTTCATGTGCTTTAAAGGCGATTCGTATCTACCTCCTGAAATCTGTTTCCTGCAATTCTGCCTTGATTTCAAATCCTCTTCTTTGCCTTCCCTCAATATATTTGTGGACGAGAGTTATCATTTATAACTATGCAGGTTTGTGAATTGCAGTGCCCTGAACCTCCATTTTACAACTCGTTCTTATGGGAGCTGGCCGCAAAATTGCAGAATGGCTTCAGGCCCTGTTCTGGTTCCGGGGGTCAGGCTGAGCCTGTGGTTAATTCTTCTTTCTGATGGGAAAATAGAGTGACCTGTGCCTGTCCCGACACCAAGAGCTAGTCTCTCGTTGGTTCCACGTCTTCCCGTTTACCCTCAGGACAAATTGCAACCTGTACGGAACAGGAGGTTAAAGGTGCTGATGCCCCAAGTAGGGAGCTTGCTAGTAAAGCGGCTGGAATGGCGAACCCGGGCACAAGGAGATGAGAAATGAGGTGCGTTTTAGAAACCTTTCCCCATCACACGGTGTACCATCTTCTGGGTTTCTCATGCATGTTTTTGATGTAGGAAGATGCCCTTGAACCTGGAGATTTGGGACCCATGCGATGGGTACCACGCAGTATTACTTTAAAGGGTCTGCGTTTGCTCACCCAACCTCACCAAACCTCTCAGCCCCAAGAGTGTCCACCCTTATGTCTCATCCAGCTGTGCGTCTAGATATGGTCAATCCAGGTTGCATCACAGCCCCTGAACGCATTGTGTAAGAATTTCTCTCTCTTTCACTGTCTTTGTTTCATGGGTGTTTCAAAGTAATTTATTTTTATAATGGGGTTTAGCTGCTTTTCACTGCTGTGTTTATGCCGCTTTACACCCACTTGACACACTAACAGAGAGATATCAATACATAGGTTTTACGATTATTATTAGTCAGATATATTCTTGTGCGGTGAATAGGGCGTGTTGAGTCCAGTTCTCTGAGCAAGGAGTAGGTCTTGTCTATTACATATTGGGTTTATGGAACGGTATCTGAGCTAATTTGATACCCTTGTTTTATGTATCACCCCACCTCACCTTTCCCGTTAAGCAGCCATAGTGTGTTTTCTGCATGTGTGACTCTGTTCTGTTTTGTAATTCAGTTCAAGTGTAACGGTTTTTACATTCCCTCTATCAGTGATACCTTATGAGAAGTGTCCTTTTCTGTGTGACTTATTTCACTTAGAATCGTCGTACCTAAATCCACTCATCATGCTGCTACTAACCTTACGACATTGATTTCCTGGCTGAGTGATATTCCATTGTACATAAGGACCACAACTTCTTTATCCATTTTTCTCTTTCCTGGGATATTTCAGGTGGAATGAAGTGGAGGTCCTGGTCAACAGAGCAGCCCTAAACTTTGGGGTGCTTGTGTCTTGCTGATTTTTAATTTTCCCAATTTATACCCCCATGAGTGGAAGTGCCCTATGCTCTCTAAGCTGTGTTTTTCAGATGTTTCAGGACTCACCGGACACTTCTCCAGAGTGGCTCTTGGCAATTTACATCCCGCCCATCAGTGTAGCAAGGCTCCCATTTCTCCATGGCCTGTCCTGCATTTCTGGTTTTGACACTTTTTTCAGCATGGCCCTTTTGACCGATGGGAAGCGAGACTTCTTTGTAGCGCTGATTTGCCTTTCCGGGTTGCTTGGTTGGCCAAAAAGGGCGTATGCGTTTTTTCCTGAATATATTCAGGAAAAAACGCATACGCCCTTTTTGGCCAAGGGCATCATTGTCAACGTTTTGCCGCTTTTCATGTGCTTTAAAGGCGATTCGTATCTACCTCCTGAAATCTGTTTCCTGCAATTCTGCCTTGATTTCAAATCCTCTTCTTTGCCTTCCCTCAATATATTTGTGGACGAGAGTTATCATTTATAACTCTGCAGGTTTGTGAATTGCAGTGCCCTGAACCTCCATTTTACAACTCGTTTTTATGGGAGCTGGCCGCAAAATCGCAGAATGGCTTCAGGCCCTGTTCTGGTTCCGGGGTGCAGGCTGAGCCTGTGGTTAATTCTTCTTTCTGATGGGAAAATAGAGTGACCTGTGCCTGTCCCAACACCAAGAGCTATTCTCTCGTTGGTTCCACGTCTTCCCATTTATCCTCAGGACAAATTGCAACCTGTACGGAACAGGAGGTTAAAGGTGCTGATGCCCCAAGTAGGGAGCTTGCTAGTAAAGCGGCTGGAATGGCGAACCCGGGCACAAGGAGATGAGAAATGAGGTGCGTTTTAGAAACCTTTCCCCATCACACGGTGTACCATCTTCTGGGTTTCTCATGCATGTTTTTGATGTAGGAAGATGCCCTTGAACCTGGAGATTTGGGACCCATGCGATGGGTACAACGCAGTATTACTTTAAAGGGTCTGTGTTTGCTCACCCAACCTCACCAAATCTCTCAGCCCCAAGAGTGTCCACCGTTATGTCTCATCCAGCTGTGCGTCTAGATATGGTCAATCCAGGTTGCATCACAGCCCCTGAACACATTGTGTAAGAATTTCTCTCTCTTTCACTGTCTTTGTTTCATGGGTGTTTCAAAGTAATTTATTTTTATAATGGGGTTTAGCTGCTTTTCACTGCTGTGTTTATGCCGCTTTACACCCACTTGACACACTAACAGAGAGATATCAATACATAGGTTTTACGATTATTATTAGTCAGATATATTCTTGTGCGGTGAATAGGGCGTGTTGAGTCCAGTTCTCTGAGCAAGGAGTAGGTCTTGTCTATTACATATTGGGTTTATGGAATGGTATCTGAGCTAATTTGATACCCTTGTTTTATGTATCACCCCACCTCACCTTTCCCGTTAAGCAGCCATAGTGTGTTTTCTGCATGTGTGACTCTGTTCTGTTTTGTAATTCAGTTCAAGTGTAACGGTTTTTACATTCCCTCTATCAGTGATACCTTATGAGAAGTGTCCTTTTCTGTGTGACTTATTTCACTTAGAATCGTCGTACCTAAATCCACTCATCATGCTGCTACTAACCTTACGACATTGATTTCCTGGCTGAGTGATATTCCATTGTACATAAGGACCACAACTTCTTTATCCATTTTTCTCTTTCCTGGGATATTTCAGGTGGAATGAAGTGGAGGTCCTGGTCAACAGAGCAGCCCTAAACTTTGGGGTGCTTGTGTCTTGCTGATTTTTAATTTTCCCAATTTATACCCCCATGAGTGGAAGTGCCCTATGCTCTCTAAGCTGTGTTTTTCAGATGTTTCAGGACTCACCGGACACTTCTCCAGAGTGGCTCTTGGCAATTTACATCCCGCCCATCAGTGTAGCAAGGCTCCCATTTCTCCATGGCCTGTCCTGCATTTCTGGTTTTGACACTTTTTTCAGCATGGCCCTTTTGACCGATGGGAAGCGAGACTTGTTTGTACCGCTGATTTGCCTTTCCAGGTTGCTTGGTTGGCCAAAAAGGGCGTATGCGTTTTTTCCTGAATATATTCAGGAAAAAACGCATACGCCCTTTTTGGCCAAGGGCATCATTGTCAACGTTTTGCCGCTTTTCATGTGCTTTAAAGGCGATTCGTATCTACCTCCTGAAATCTGTTTCCTGCAATTCTGCCTTGATTTCAAATCCTCTTCTTTGCCTTCCCTCAATATATTTGTGGACGAGAGTTATCATTTATAACTCTGCAGGTTTGTGAATTGCAGTGCCCTGAACCTCCATTTTACAACTCGTTTTTATGGGAGCTGGCCGCAAAATCGCAGAATGGCTTCAGGCCCTGTTCTGGTTCCGGGGGTCAGGCTGAGCCTGTGGTTAATTCTTCTTTCTGATGGGAAAATAGAGTGACCTGTGCCTGTCCCAACACCAAGAGCTAGTCTCTCGTTGGTTCCACGTCTTCCCGTTTATCCTCAGGACAAATTGCAACCTGTACGGAACAGGAGGTTAAAGGTGCTGATGCCCCAAGTAGGGAGCTTGCTAGTAAAGCGGCTGGAATGGCGAACCCGGGCACAAGGAGATGAGAAATGAGGTGCGTTTTAGAAACCTTTCCCCATCACACGGTGTACCATCTTCTGGGTTTCTCATGCATGTTTTTGATGTAGGAAGATGCCCTTGAACCTGGAGATTTGGGACCCATGCGATGGGTACCACGCAGTATTACTTTAAAGGGTCTGCGTTTGCTCACCCAACCTCACCAAACCTCTCAGCCCCAAGAGTGTCCACCCTTATGTCTCATCCAGCTGTGCGTCTAGATATGGTCAATCCAGGTTGCATCACAGCCCCTGAACGCATTGTGTAAGAATTTCTCTCTCTTTCACTGTCTTTGTTTCATGGGTGTTTCAAAGTAATTTATTTTTATAATGGGGTTTAGCTGCTTTTCACTGCTGTGTTTATGCCGCTTTACACCCACTTGACACACTAACAGAGAGATATCAATACATAGGTTTTACGATTATTATTAGTCAGATATATTCTTGTGCGGTGAATAGGGCGTGTTGAGTCCAGTTCTCTGAGCAAGGAGTAGGTCTTGTCTATTACATATTGGGTTTATGGAATGGTATCTGAGCTAATTTGATACCCTTGTTTTATGTATCACCCCACCTCACCTTTCCCGTTAAGCAGCCATAGTGTGTTTTCTGCATGTGTGACTCTGTTCTGTTTTGTAATTCAGTTCAAGTGTAACGGTTTTTACATTCCCTCTATCAGTGATACCTTATGAGAAGTGTCCTTTTCTGTGTGACTTATTTCACTTAGAATCGTCGTACCTAAATCCACTCATCATGCTGCTACTAACCTTACGACATTGATTTCCTGGCTGAGTGATATTCCATTGTACATAAGGACCACAACTTCTTTATCCATTTTTCTCTTTCCTGGGATATTTCAGGTGGAATGAAGTGGAGGTCCTGGTCAACAGAGCAGCCCTAAACTTTGGGGTGCTTGTGTCTTGCTGATTTTTAATTTTCCCAATTTATACCCCCATGAGTGGAAGTGCCCTATGCTCTCTAAGCTGTGTTTTTCAGATGTTTCAGGACTCACCGGACACTTCTCCAGAGTGGCTCTTGGCAATTTACATCCCGCCCATCAGTGTAGCAAGGCTCCCATTTCTCCATGGCCTGTCCTGCATTTCTGGTTTTGACACTTTTTTCAGCATGGCCCTTTTGACCGATGGGAAGCGAGACTTCTTTGTAGCGCTGATTTGCCTTTCCAGGTTGCTTGGTTGGCCAAAAAGGGCGTATGCGTTTTTTCCTGAATATATTCAGGAAAAAACGCATACGCCCTTTTTGGCCAAGGGCATCATTGTCAACGTTTTGCCGCTTTTCATGTGCTTTAAAGGCGATTCGTATCTACCTCCTGAAATCTGTTTCCTGCAATTCTGCCTTGATTTCAAATCCTCTTCTTTGCCTCCCCTCAATATATTTGTGGACGAGAGTTATCATTTATAACTCTGCAGGTTTGTGAATTGCAGTGCCCTGAACCTCCATTTTACAACTCGTTTTTATGGGAGCTGGCCGCAAAATCGCAGAATGGCTTCAGGCCCTGTTCTGGTTCCGGGGGTCAGGCTGAGCCTGTGGTTAATTCTTCTTTCTGATGGGAAAATAGAGTGACCTGTGCCTGTCCCAACACCAAGAGCTAGTCTCTCGTTGGTTCCACGTCTTCCCGTTTATCCTCAGGACAAATTGCAACCTGTACGGAACAGGAGGTTAAAGGTGCTGATGCTCCAAGTAGGGAGCTTGCTAGTAAAGCGGCTGGAATGGCGAACCCGGGCACAAGGAGATGAGAAATGAGGTGCGTTTTAGAAACCTTTCCCCATCACACGGTGTACCATCTTCTGGGTTTCTCATGCATGTTTTTGATGTAGGAAGATGCCCTTGAACCTGGAGATTTGGGACCCATGCGATGGGTACCACGCAGTATTACTTTAAAGGGTCTGCGTTTGCTCACCCAACCTCACCAAACCTCTCAGCCCCAAGAGTGTCCACCCTTATGTCTCATCCAGCTGTGCGTCTAGATATGGTCAATCCACGTTGCATCACAGCCCCTGAACGCATTGTGTAAGAATTTCTCTCTCTTTCACTGTCTTTGTTTCATGGGTGTTTCAAAGTAATTTATTTTTATAATGGGGTTTAGCTGCTTTTCACTGCTGTGTTTATGCCGCTTTACACCCACTTGACACACTAACAGAGAGATATCAATACATAGGTTTTACGATTATTATTAGTCAGATATATTCTTGTGCGGTGAATAGGGCGTGTTGAGTCCAGTTCTCTGAGCAAGGAGTAGGTCTTGTCTATTACATATTGGGTTTATGGAATGGTATCTGAGCTAATTTGATACCCTTGTTTTATGTATCACCCCACCTCACCTTTCCCGTTAAGCAGCCATAGTGTGTTTTCTGCATGTGTGACTCTGTTCTGTTTTGTAATTCAGTTCAAGTGTAACGGTTTTTACATTCCCTCTATCAGTGATACCTTATGAGAAGTGTCCTTTTCTGTGTGACTTATTTCACTTAGAATCGTCGTACCTAAATCCACTCATCATGCTGCTACTAACCTTACGACATTGATTTCCTGGCTGAGTGATATTCCATTGTACATAAGGACCACAACTTCTTTATCCATTTTTCTCTTTCCTGGGATATTTCAGGTGGAATGAAGTGGAGGTCCTGGTCAACAGAGCAGCCCTAAACTTTGGGGTGCTTGTGTCTTGCTGATTTTTAATTTTCCCAATTTATACCCCCATGAGTGGAAGTGCCCTATGCTCTCTAAGCTGTGTTTTTCAGATGTTTCAGGACTCACCGGACACTTCTCCAGAGTGGCTCTTGGCAATTTACATCCCGCCCATCAGTGTAGCAAGGCTCCCATTTCTCCATGGCCTGTCCTGCATTTCTGGTTTTGACACTTTTTTCAGCATGGCCCTTTTGACCGATGGGAAGCGAGACTTCTTTGTAGCGCTGATTTGCCTTTCCAGGTTGCTTGGTTGGCCAAAAAGGGCGTATGCGTTTTTTCCTGAATATATTCAGGAAAAAACGCATACGCCCTTTTTGGCCAAGGGCATCATTGTCAACGTTTTGCCGCTTTTCATGTGCTTTAAAGGCGATTCGTATCTACCTCCTGAAATCTGTTTCCTGCAATTCTGCCTTGATTTCAAATCCTCTTCTTTGCCTTCCCTCAATATATTTGTGGACGAGAGTTATCATTTATAACTCTGCAGGTTTGTGAATTGCAGTGCCCTGAACCTCCATTTTACAACTCGTTTTTATGGGAGCTGGCCGCAAAATCGCAGAATGGCTTCAGGCCCTGTTCTGGTTCCGGGGGTCAGGCTGAGCCTGTGGTTAATTCTTCTTTCTGATGGGAAAATAGAGTGACCTGTGCCTGTCCCAACACCAAGAGCTAGTCTCTCGTTGGTTCCACGTCTTCCCGTTTATCCTCAGGACAAATTGCAACCTGTACGGAACAGGAGGTTAAAGGTGCTGATGCCCCAAGTAGGGAGCTTGCTAGTAAAGCGGCTGGAATGGCGAACCCGGGCACAAGGAGATGAGAAATGAGGTGCGTTTTAGAAACCTTTCCCCATCACACGGTGTACCATCTTCTGGGTTTCTCATGCATGTTTTTGATGTAGGAAGATGCCCTTGAACCTGGAGATTTGGGACCCATGCGATGGGTACCACGCAGTATTACTTTAAAGGGTCTGCGTTTGCTCACCCAACCTCACCAAACCTCTCAGCCCCAAGAGTGTCCACCCTTATGTCTCATCCAGCTGTGCGTCTAGATATGGTCAATCCACGTTGCATCACAGCCCCTGAACGCATTGTGTAAGAATTTCTCTCTCTTTCACTGTCTTTGTTTCATGGGTGTTTCAAAGTAATTTATTTTTATAATGGGGTTTAGCTGCTTTTCACTGCTGTGTTTATGCCGCTTTACACCCACTTGACACACTAACAGAGAGATATCAATACATAGGTTTTACGATTATTATTAGTCAGATATATTCTTGTGCGGTGAATAGGGCGTGTTGAGTCCAGTTCTCTGAGCAAGGAGTAGGTCTTGTCTATTACATATTGGGTTTATGGAATGGTATCTGAGCTAATTTGATACCCTTGTTTTATGTATCACCCCACCTCACCTTTCCCGTTAAGCAGCCATAGTGTGTTTTCTGCATGTGTGACTCTGTTCTGTTTTGTAATTCAGTTCAAGTGTAACGGTTTTTACATTCCCTCTATCAGTGATACCTTATGAGAAGTGTCCTTTTCTGTGTGACTTATTTCACTTAGAATCGTCGTACCTAAATCCACTCATCATGCTGCTACTAACCTTACGACATTGATTTCCTGGCTGAGTGATATTCCATTGTACATAAGGACCACAACTTCTTTATCCATTTTTCTCTTTCCTGGGATATTTCAGGTGGAATGAAGTGGAGGTCCTGGTCAACAGAGCAGCCCTAAACTTTGGGGTGCTTGTGTCTTGCTGATTTTTAATTTTCCCAATTTATACCCCCATGAGTGGAAGTGCCCTATGCTCTCTAAGCTGTGTTTTTCAGATGTTTCAGGACTCACCGGACACTTCTCCAGAGTGGCTCTTGGCAATTTACATCCCGCCCATCAGTGTAGCAAGGCTCCCATTTCTCCATGGCCTGTCCTGCATTTCTGGTTTTGACACTTTTTTCAGCATGGCCCTTTTGACCGATGGGAAGCGAGACTTCTTTGTAGCGCTGATTTGCCTTTCCAGGTTGCTTGGTTGGCCAAAAAGGGCGTATGCGTTTTTTCCTGAATATATTCAGGAAAAAACGCATACGCCCTTTTTGGCCAAGGGCATCACTGTCAACGTTTTGCCGCTTTTCATGTGCTTTAAAGGCGATTCGTATCTACCTCCTGAAATCTGTTTCCTGCAATTCTGCCTTGATTTCAAATCCTCTTCTTTGCCTCCCCTCAATATATTTGTGGACGAGAGTTATCATTTATAACTCTGCAGGTTTGTGAATTGCAGTGCCCTGAACCTCCATTTTACAACTCGTTTTTATGGGAGCTGGCCGCAAAATCGCAGAATGGCTTCAGGCCCTGTTCTGGTTCCGGGGGTCAGGCTGAGCCTGTGGTTAATTCTTCTTTCTGATGGGAAAATAGAGTGACCTGTGCCTGTCCCAACACCAAGAGCTAGTCTCTCGTTGGTTCCACGTCTTCCCGTTTATCCTCAGGACAAATTGCAACCTGTACGGAACAGGAGGTTAAAGGTGCTGATGCTCCAAGTAGGGAGCTTGCTAGTAAAGCGGCTGGAATGGCGAACCCGGGCACAAGGAGATGAGAAATGAGGTGCGTTTTAGAAACCTTTCCCCATCACACGGTGTACCATCTTCTGGGTTTCTCATGCATGTTTTTGATGTAGGAAGATGCCCTTGAACCTGGAGATTTGGGACCCATGCGATGGGTACCACGCAGTATTACTTTAAAGGGTCTGCGTTTGCTCACCCAACCTCACCAAACCTCTCAGCCCCAAGAGTGTCCACCCTTATGTCTCATCCAGCTGTGCGTCTAGATATGGTCAATCCACGTTGCATCACAGCCCCTGAACGCATTGTGTAAGAATTTCTCTCTCTTTCACTGTCTTTGTTTCATGGGTGTTTCAAAGTAATTTATTTTTATAATGGGGTTTAGCTGCTTTTCACTGCTGTGTTTATGCCGCTTTACACCCACTTGACACACTAACAGAGAGATATCAATACATAGGTTTTACGATTATTATTAGTCAGATATATTCTTGTGCGGTGAATAGGGCGTGTTGAGTCCAGTTCTCTGAGCAAGGAGTAGGTCTTGTCTATTACATATTGGGTTTATGGAATGGTATCTGAGCTAATTTGATACCCTTGTTTTATGTATCACCCCACCTCACCTTTCCCGTTAAGCAGCCATAGTGTGTTTTCTGCATGTGTGACTCTGTTCTGTTTTGTAATTCAGTTCAAGTGTAACGGTTTTTACATTCCCTCTATCAGTGATACCTTATGAGAAGTGTCCTTTTCTGTGTGACTTATTTCACTTAGAATCGTCGTACCTAAATCCACTCATCATGCTGCTACTAACCTTACGACATTGATTTCCTGGCTGAGTGATATTCCATTGTACATAAGGACCACAACTTCTTTATCCATTTTTCTCTTTCCTGGGATATTTCAGGTGGAATGAAGTGGAGGTCCTGGTCAACAGAGCAGCCCTAAACTTTGGGGTGCTTGTGTCTTGCTGATTTTTAATTTTCCCAATTTATACCCCCATGAGTGGAAGTGCCCTATGCTCTCTAAGCTGTGTTTTTCAGATGTTTCAGGACTCACCGGACACTTCTCCAGAGTGGCTCTTGGCAATTTACATCCCGCCCATCAGTGTAGCAAGGCTCCCATTTCTCCATGGCCTGTCCTGCATTTCTGGTTTTGACACTTTTTTCAGCATGGCCCTTTTGACCGATGGGAAGCGAGACTTCTTTGTAGCGCTGATTTGCCTTTCCAGGTTGCTTGGTTGGCCAAAAAGGGCGTATGCGTTTTTTCCTGAATATATTCAGGAAAAAACGCATACGCCCTTTTTGGCCAAGGGCATCATTGTCAACGTTTTGCCGCTTTTCATGTGCTTTAAAGGCGATTCGTATCTACCTCCTGAAATCTGTTTCCTGCAATTCTGCCTTGATTTCAAATCCTCTTCTTTGCCTTCCCTCAATATATTTGTGGACGAGAGTTATCATTTATAACTCTGCAGGTTTGTGAATTGCAGTGCCCTGAACCTCCATTTTACAACTCGTTTTTATGGGAGCTGGCCGCAAAATCGCAGAATGGCTTCAGGCCCTGTTCTGGTTCCGGGGGTCAGGCTGAGCCTGTGGTTAATTCTTCTTTCTGATGGGAAAATAGAGTGACCTGTGCCTGTCCCAACACCAAGAGCTAGTCTCTCGTTGGTTCCACGTCTTCCCGTTTATCCTCAGGACAAATTGCAACCTGTACGGAACAGGAGGTTAAAGGTGCTGATGCCCCAAGTAGGGAGCTTGCTAGTAAAGCGGCTGGAATGGCGAACCCGGGCACAAGGAGATGAGAAATGAGGTGCGTTTTAGAAACCTTTCCCCATCACACGGTGTACCATCTTCTGGGTTTCTCATGCATGTTTTTGATGTAGGAAGATGCCCTTGAACCTGGAGATTTGGGACCCATGCGATGGGTACCACGCAGTATTACTTTAAAGGGTCTGCGTTTGCTCACCCAACCTCACCAAACCTCTCAGCCCCAAGAGTGTCCACCCTTATGTCTCATCCAGCTGTGCGTCTAGATATGGTCAATCCACGTTGCATCACAGCCCCTGAACGCATTGTGTAAGAATTTCTCTCTCTTTCACTGTCTTTGTTTCATGGGTGTTTCAAAGTAATTTATTTTTATAATGGGGTTTAGCTGCTTTTCACTGCTGTGTTTATGCCGCTTTACACCCACTTGACACACTAACAGAGAGATATCAATACATAGGTTTTACGATTATTATTAGTCAGATATATTCTTGTGCGGTGAATAGGGCGTGTTGAGTCCAGTTCTCTGAGCAAGGAGTAGGTCTTGTCTATTACATATTGGGTTTATGGAATGGTATCTGAGCTAATTTGATACCCTTGTTTTATGTATCACCCCACCTCACCTTTCCCGTTAAGCAGCCATAGTGTGTTTTCTGCATGTGTGACTCTGTTCTGTTTTGTAATTCAGTTCAAGTGTAACGGTTTTTACATTCCCTCTATCAGTGATACCTTATGAGAAGTGTCCTTTTCTGTGTGACTTATTTCACTTAGAATCGTCGTACCTAAATCCACTCATCATGCTGCTACTAACCTTACGACATTGATTTCCTGGCTGAGTGATATTCCATTGTACATAAGGACCACAACTTCTTTATCCATTTTTCTCTTTCCTGGGATATTTCAGGTGGAATGAAGTGGAGGTCCTGGTCAACAGAGCAGCCCTAAACTTTGGGGTGCTTGTGTCTTGCTGATTTTTAATTTTCCCAATTTATACCCCCATGAGTGGAAGTGCCCTATGCTCTCTAAGCTGTGTTTTTCAGATGTTTCAGGACTCACCGGACACTTCTCCAGAGTGGCTCTTGGCAATTTACATCCCGCCCATCAGTGTAGCAAGGCTCCCATTTCTCCATGGCCTGTCCTGCATTTCTGGTTTTGACACTTTTTTCAGCATGGCCCTTTTGACCGATGGGAAGCGAGACTTCTTTGTAGCGCTGATTTGCCTTTCCAGGTTGCTTGGTTGGCCAAAAAGGGCGTATGCGTTTTTTCCTGAATATATTCAGGAAAAAACGCATACGCCCTTTTTGGCCAAGGGCATCATTGTCAACGTTTTGCCGCTTTTCATGTGCTTTAAAGGCGATTCGAATCTACCTCCTGAAATCTGTTTCCTGCAATTCTGCCTTGATTTCAAATCCTCTTCTTTGCCTTCCCTCAATATATTTGTGGACGAGAGTTATCATTAATAACTCTGCAGGTTTGTGAATTGCAGTGCCCTGAACCTCCATTTTACAACTCGTTTTTATGGGAGCTGGCCGCAAAATCGCAGAATGGCTTCAGGCCCTGTTCTGGTTCCGGGGGTCAGGCTGAGCCTGTGGTTAATTCTTCTTTCTGATGGGAAAATAGAGTGACCTGTGCCTGTCCCAACACCAAGAGCTAGTCTCTCGTTGGTTCCACGTCTTCCCGTTTATCCTCAGGACAAATTGCAACCTGTATGGAACAGGAGGTTAAAGGTGCTGATGCTCCAAGTAGGGAGCTTGCTAGTAAAGAGGCTGGAATGGCGAACCCGGGCACAAGGAGATGAGAAATGAGGTGCGTTTTAGAAACCTTTCCCCATCACACGGTGTACCATCTTCTGGGTTTCTCATGCATGTTTTTGATGTAGGAAGATGCCCTTGAACCTGGAGATTTGGGACCCATGCGATGGGTACCACGCAGTATTACTTTAAAGGGTCTGCGTTTGCTCACCCAACCTCACCAAACCTCTCAGCCCCAAGAGTGTCCACCCTTATGTCTCATCCAGCTGTGCGTCTAGATATGGTCAATCCACGTTGCATCACAGCCCCTGAACGCATTGTGTAAGAATTTCTCTCTCTTTCACTGTCTTTGTTTCATGGGTGTTTCAAAGTAATTTATTTTTATAATGGGGTTTAGCTGCTTTTCACTGCTGTGTTTATGCCGCTTTACACCCACTTGACACACTAACAGAGAGATATCAATACATAGGTTTTACGATTATTATTAGTCAGATATATTCTTGTGCGGTGAATAGGGCGTGTTGAGTCCAGTTCTCTGAGCAAGGAGTAGGTCTTGTCTATTACATATTGGGTTTATGGAATGGTATCTGAGCTAATTTGATACCCTTGTTTTATGTATCACCCCACCTCACCTTTCCCGTTAAGCAGCCATAGTGTGTTTTCTGCATGTGTGACTCTGTTCTGTTTTGTAATTCAGTTCAAGTGTAACGGTTTTTACATTCCCTCTATCAGTGATACCTTATGAGAAGTGTCCTTTTCTGTGTGACTTATTTCACTTAGAATCGTCGTACCTAAATCCACTCATCATGCTGCTACTAACCTTACGACATTGATTTCCTGGCTGAGTGATATTCCATTGTACATAAGGACCACAACTTCTTTATCCATTTTTCTCTTTCCTGGGATATTTCAGGTGGAATGAAGTGGAGGTCCTGGTCAACAGAGCAGCCCTAAACTTTGGGGTGCTTGTGTCTTGCTGATTTTTAATTTTCCCAATTTATACCCCCATGAGTGGAAGTGCCCTATGCTCTCTAAGCTGTGTTTTTCAGATGTTTCAGGACTCACCGGACACTTCTCCAGAGTGGCTCTTGGCAATTTACATCCCGCCCATCAGTGTAGCAAGGCTCCCATTTCTCCATGGCCTGTCCTGCATTTCTGGTTTTGACACTTTTTTCAGCATGGCCCTTTTGACCGATGGGAAGCGAGACTTCTTTGTAGCGCTGATTTGCCTTTCCAGGTTGCTTGGTTGGCCAAAAAGGGCGTATGCGTTTTTTCCTGAATATATTCAGGAAAAAACGCATACGCCCTTTTTGGCCAAGGGCATCATTGTCAACGTTTTGCCGCTTTTCATGTGCTTTAAAGGCGATTCGTATCTACCTCCTGAAATCTGTTTCCTGCAATTCTGCCTTGATTTCAAATCCTCTTCTTTGCCTTCCCTCAATATATTTGTGGACGAGAGTTATCATTTATAACTCTGCAGGTTTGTGAATTGCAGTGCCCTGAACCTCCATTTTACAACTCGTTTTTATGGGAGCTGGCCGCAAAATCGCAGAATGGCTTCAGGCCCTGTTCTGGTTCCGGGGGTCAGGCTGAGCCTGTGGTTAATTCTTCTTTCTGATGGGAAAATAGAGTGACCTGTGCCTGTCCCAACACCAAGAGCTAGTCTCTCGTTGGTTCCACGTCTTCCCGTTTATCCTCAGGACAAATTGCAACCTGTACGGAACAGGAGGTTAAAGGTGCTGATGCCCCAAGTAGGGAGCTTGCTAGTAAAGCGGCTGGAATGGCGAACCCGGGCACAAGGAGATGAGAAATGAGGTGCGTTTTAGAAACCTTTCCCCATCACACGGTGTACCATCTTCTGGGTTTCTCATGCATGTTTTTGATGTAGGAAGATGCCCTTGAACCTGGAGATTTGGGACCCATGCGATGGGTACCACGCAGTATTACTTTAAAGGGTCTGCGTTTGCTCACCCAACCTCACCAAACCTCTCAGCCCCAAGAGTGTCCACCCTTATGTCTCATCCAGCTGTGCGTCTAGATATGGTCAATCCACGTTGCATCACAGCCCCTGAACGCATTGTGTAAGAATTTCTCTCTCTTTCACTGTCTTTGTTTCATGGGTGTTTCAAAGTAATTTATTTTTATAATGGGGTTTAGCTGCTTTTCACTGCTGTGTTTATGCCGCTTTACACCCACTTGACACACTAACAGAGAGATATCAATACATAGGTTTTACGATTATTATTAGTCAGATATATTCTTGTGCGGTGAATAGGGCGTGTTGAGTCCAGTTCTCTGAGCAAGGAGTAGGTCTTGTCTATTACATATTGGGTTTATGGAATGGTATCTGAGCTAATTTGATACCCTTGTTTTATGTATCACCCCACCTCACCTTTCCCGTTAAGCAGCCATAGTGTGTTTTCTGCATGTGTGACTCTGTTCTGTTTTGTAATTCAGTTCAAGTGTAACGGTTTTTACATTCCCTCTATCAGTGATACCTTATGAGAAGTGTCCTTTTCTGTGTGACTTATTTCACTTAGAATCGTCGTACCTAAATCCACTCATCATGCTGCTACTAACCTTACGACATTGATTTCCTGGCTGAGTGATATTCCATTGTACATAAGGACCACAACTTCTTTATCCATTTTTCTCTTTCCTGGGATATTTCAGGTGGAATGAAGTGGAGGTCCTGGTCAACAGAGCAGCCCTAAACTTTGGGGTGCTTGTGTCTTGCTGATTTTTAATTTTCCCAATTTATACCCCCATGAGTGGAAGTGCCCTATGCTCTCTAAGCTGTGTTTTTCAGATGTTTCAGGACTCACCGGACACTTCTCCAGAGTGGCTCTTGGCAATTTACATCCCGCCCATCAGTGTAGCAAGGCTCCCATTTCTCCATGGCCTGTCCTGCATTTCTGGTTTTGACACTTTTTTCAGCATGGCCCTTTTGACCGATGGGAAGCGAGACTTCTTTGTAGCGCTGATTTGCCTTTCCAGGTTGCTTGGTTGGCCAAAAAGGGCGTATGCGTTTTTTCCTGAATATATTCAGGAAAAAACGCATACGCCCTTTTTGGCCAAGGGCATCATTGTCAACGTTTTGCCGCTTTTCATGTGCTTTAAAGGCGATTCGTATCTACCTCCTGAAATCTGTTTCCTGCAATTCTGCCTTGATTTCAAATCCTCTTCTTTGCCTCCCCTCAATATATTTGTGGACGAGAGTTATCATTTATAACTCTGCAGGTTTGTGAATTGCAGTGCCCTGAACCTCCATTTTACAACTCGTTTTTATGGGAGCTGGCCGCAAAATCGCAGAATGGCTTCAGGCCCTGTTCTGGTTCCGGGGGTCAGGCTGAGCCTGTGGTTAATTCTTCTTTCTGATGGGAAAATAGAGTGACCTGTGCCTGTCCCAACACCAAGAGCTAGTCTCTCGTTGGTTCCACGTCTTCCCGTTTATCCTCAGGACAAATTGCAACCTGTACGGAACAGGAGGTTAAAGGTGCTGATGCTCCAAGTAGGGAGCTTGCTAGTAAAGCGGCTGGAATGGCGAACCCGGGCACAAGGAGATGAGAAATGAGGTGCGTTTTAGAAACCTTTCCCCATCACACGGTGTACCATCTTCTGGGTTTCTCATGCATGTTTTTGATGTAGGAAGATGCCCTTGAACCTGGAGATTTGGGACCCATGCGATGGGTACCACGCAGTATTACTTTAAAGGGTCTGCGTTTGCTCACCCAACCTCACCAAACCTCTCAGCCCCAAGAGTGTCCACCCTTATGTCTCATCCAGCTGTGCGTCTAGATATGGTCAATCCACGTTGCATCACAGCCCCTGAACGCATTGTGTAAGAATTTCTCTCTCTTTCACTGTCTTTGTTTCATGGGTGTTTCAAAGTAATTTATTTTTATAATGGGGTTTAGCTGCTTTTCACTGCTGTGTTTATGCCGCTTTACACCCACTTGACACACTAACAGAGAGATATCAATACATAGGTTTTACGATTATTATTAGTCAGATATATTCTTGTGCGGTGAAT